>NC_142934.1:28915688-28930688 GCF_046866305.1 Octopus bimaculoides
GTATCAGCCTTTGCCTTTCCCTTTGATAACATCAGTGGCGTAAAGAGGGGAGGCTGGTATGCATGGGTAACTGCTGGTCTTCCATAAACAACCTTGCCTGGACTTGTGCCTAGGAGGGGAACTTTCTAGGTGCAATCCCATGATCATTTGTGACTGAAGGCTGTCTTTACCCATTACACATATACACATAGATATTCACTTTACTTCACTTTCCATGTTGGCATGGACTGAATTGTTCATCAGGGTCTATGTCAATTCTTGTTTAAAGTTATTGACCTTCTAGATCATGTGTTGCTTGTATATATAATGTTTGGCTTGGTTCTGAATACCAATTTCTTTAAAGAGCTTACTGTGTGCATTTTTTCATGCTAACACCATTAGTGATGTTGCGTTGTATCCCACATGTCAAAGCACCTTAAAGTAAACTTTATTGTTTCTCAATTCCAGATTTTTTTTTACCCATGTCTAGCATTTCTTCTTCAAATCTTCTATAGATTTTTCTCTAAGAATTAGGTCACCAGCATGAATAAGTTCCCACAGATAGCAAATCTTAAATTCCTGTTATATCTTGGAGGATTATGATAAACAGGAGTGAATTTGAGTTCTGATAGACACTTAACTGCATGTTAAATTTATTTCTATATAGCTTGAATGGTCCCCACAAGCCATTCATCTATCCCTAGTTTCCCTAGTTTCCTTAGTAACTGCTAGATTACAGAGCATGTGACCCAGTCAAAGGCCATCACCAGGTCAACAAATGTTAAATATGGTGGCATACTCCTAGCTAAGTATTTCTGGTAGCTATTTCAACAAAAAAATATAGCATCAATAGTACTGCTTCTTGTCACAAAGTGGAACAGTATCATCTTCATCCTTTAACGTCCATTTTCCATGCTGGCATGGGTTGGATGGTTTGATCAGAGCTGGCAAGCTGGAGAGCAGCACCAGGTTTAAGTCTGATTTAGCTTGGTTTCTATGGTTAGATGCCTTTCCTAATGCCAATCTCTTTACAGTATGCGCTGGGTGCTGTTAATGTGGCACAAGCACAGGCGCTTTTACATGGCACTGACACAGGTGCTCTTACATGGCACTGGCATGAGAGCTTTTTATGTGGCACTAGCACAGCAGTTTTGCAGGCCAATCCTCTTCATCAGGTGGCCTCAACACTTCTGCTGTGAAAAGCTGATTCTGTTCTTAATTTTTCAATAATTCTTTCATAATCTGGTTCAACAATTTCATGCCTCTATAGTTTCTTCTCTCTAGTGCATCTCTTTTGTTCCTGTAATAATTTACAATGATGCTGCTATGGTAGCTGCTAGGTATGAGACCTTCCTGTATTACTTGATTGACTATTCAAGTGACTAGCCTATACCTTATTTCACTAGATATTTTAAGCATCTCAGAAACTATACTTGATCAGCTATTTTCCCTAATTTCATATCTTCAATCATTCTCTTTACCCTACTACTAAGAACTTAGATGGCTAACTCCTCTGTTGTGTCTACTCAACAAGAACTGATCTGGCGTTAAATAACAACGACGACAAAATTGTTTACTTTCATTGTGCATTTAGTATCAAGTTCCTTAGCCACCTTTTCACCCTCTCTATATAGCAGTCGCTTGGGTGGGATCATGTTCTCCTTGTCAGATTGAACATTTGAATATTTAAACTCCATGAAAATTTTTTCTAGATTTGGAATATTCAGGTCATCAGCATATACAAAATTCCCAAGAACATCTGTGGACCTACTATAGGGCCTAACAGTAATTCTAAAAAGTGCATCCTACAAAGTGCATCCTTTTTCTTCAATAGAATGTCTAAAAACATTACTTTGTTTTCTTTATAGAAAAAGAAAATTGGTCTAAGTTCCAAATAGAGCAAAATAAAGTTATCTGCAACTACTAGGACATCCAAAATGAGGAAAAATATGAGCTGTATGGAAATATTCTTTCATATGTTCTCTCACTCATAAGAAAAAGACATTGCATAATAAAGCAGAAAAAAAAGCATTAAGTGGTTCTCTCCCCTTGAGGGAAATTTCTCCCTCTCTTTTATTCCTTAGTAAACTCTCTTTCTCTCTGCCTCTTATTTTGAAAACAACCATAGATGGCAGCACCAACAGTTGCCAGTCAAGTTTTACATTACTGGTATTATTTAAAATAAATCCCAGATAAACTTGTGTATCTTGATAGTTTAGTGAAAGTGGTAACTCTTTCAGTATTCCTTTCCTGTTTGAGCCGGTCTCTTAGCTTTGATATCTTTAATCTCATCTACAAAGTAGCTGTTTATTTTTCTGTTTAGACTTCTAGATTCCTCCAGCAAGTTGTGTTAGAGTTTGTTAATAACAAATAGCTACGTGCAGGTGTGATTGTGTAGTTAAGAAGTTTGCTTCTCAACCACATGGTTTCAGATCGCCCTACTGCATGGCAATTTGGGCAAGTGTCTTCTACTAAAGCTCCAAGCTAACCAAAGCCTTGTGAGTTGATTTGGTAGATGGAAACAGAAAGAAGCCCATTATGTGTGTGTGTGTGTGTGTGTGTGTGTGTGTATTTCTAATACTCAGGCATAGAACAAGACTCTGAAATGTTGGATTCTTCACCCTTCATGACATAAGAACATACCGAATTATTCTAACAAATCTCCTTTTAATTTGATGAGCCATCTTCCTGCCATAAGTTTCCTCAAACATGGCACATTGTGATTTGATAACAATAACAGCAACAATCTAAACCCTCATTGTTATCATCATCATTATCATTATATCTCTATGATAAGCCAATGAAAGTATCTTTTTAGACAAATCTCCCAGAAATCATCTCTACTGCCTTCCAAAAAAAGAGATATCGAGTAACAATATCAACTACTTCTGATTTAAGCTCATGGCCAGAAATTTTGAGGATAGTAGGTTTGTTGATTAGATCAACCCCAATACTTGACTGGTACTTTATCTTACCAACTTTAGAGGGATGAAAACCAAAGCTGATTTCAGCAGAATTTGAATTCAGAACAGAATAAATATTGCATAACATTTTATTTGATGCGCTAATGATTCTACTAATCCAAATAATCAGTTAACTGTATTAACACAGTTCTTATGTTATTCCTTTCTTTCAGAGGTGCTGTAACTATCTGGAAACCAAAAGTAACACCATTAGCAGAACTTCGTCCAACAGAACTAAAACCAGTCATATCTGCTACAGGCGATGAAGTAATGGCAGTCCAGAAGACATCACTTGCTAAAGAATATGTAGATGTAAGTATATGGAATTGTATTCCTTGTATTTTTTAATGTCTGTTGTATGCTTATATGAGGTGATATATGGAGTTCTCAAAGAGAGATAGCACCTGTTTCTCAGCACCTAATTTTGACTTTAAGCAGATGTAGCATTTACTTCTATGTTCATACCTCAACACTCTCTGGACAGGTGGGATAAACTAAATGAGAATAGTTTGGGTCTAAAAAATAACCATGGTGTGTTACAGTTTGTTAGTAACAAATATGTTGGTGCAGACATAGCTATGTGATTGAGAAATTTGCTTCCCTACCACATAATTTCAGATTCAGTCCCACTGCGTAGTGCTTTGGACAAGTGTCTTCTAATATAGCCTCAAGTCAATGAAAGCCTTGTGAGTGGATTTGATCAACAGAAATTGAAAGAAGCTCCTTGTGTGTGTGTGTGTGTGTGTGTGTGTGTGTGTGTGTGTGTGTGTGTGTGTGTGTGTGCGTGTGCGTGCGTGCGTGTGCGCATATGTTTCTTTCTCTTTGTGTTGGTATCATGATAGTTGTAAATGAGTGGCAACATCATACAAGCAGTGTCATTTATTTATAATATTCTGAAAAAAAACATGCCTAGAAACAGGTGAAGGGCATCCAACTGTAGAAAACCAGTGTCAATAAACTCTATTCATCCTATGCAAGCATGGAAAAGTGGATATTAAACTATGATGATGATGATGATGATGACGACAACGATGATGACGATGAAATAGTTTGGTAGAGTAATCTGTGAACATTTTGAAGTGATTTTATAAAGAAGAGACATTTTGAATGTTTATAGGATGTAGAAAACCTCAGGGGACAGTAGCTACAATATGCCATACCCCAACTCACTGCCATTTTTCTCAGCTTTGATCAGGCTACTAGTATCTGGTGTGAAAGACAGAATAAATTTATTTATGCAGGAGAGGAGACTATGTTGGTTTGGACATGTGATGAAGATGGATGCAGACAGTTGCATAAAGAAGTGCTGATTGCTTAAAGTGGAGGGAAGTTGTGGAAGAGGGAGACCCAGGAAGACATGGGATGAAGTATTGAAGGCTGATCTCAAAATGGTAAACTTTGCAAAGGAGATGACAGAAGACTGAGATTTGTGGTTCATTGCTGTACTCAAGAAGACCCACCCACCACAACAGAGTTGAGATTCTAAAACCATGGTGCCATAAAAAGCATTAGTATGGGTACTGGTGCCATGTCAAAAACATCCAGTACACTCTGTGGAGAGGTTGGCATTAGGAAAGACATCCAGCTGTAGAAACCAAGCCAAAACAGACTATGGACCCAGGTGCAGCCCCTGGCCTTGCCAGTTCCTGTCAAGCCGTCTGACCCATGCCAGCATGGAAAATAAATGTTGAATGTTGACGATAAGGATGATGATGATGATGATAATGATGATGATCAACATAAGGATTGTATCCATGTCTCTATTGTTATTAGAGTACAAATCACGTCTCAGAATTAATAATTGTTTGAGATCAGTAACAAGATGAAAGAGTGAAGATCATAAGATGCTGAACCAAGACTTCAACAATATTTAGTTTTGTCCTATGTTATGAGATCAAACCCTGTTTGAGTCACCTCTATTTTTCATACCTTTTGTGTCAATCAAAATAATTGTATTGGGATTGATGAAAGTAACTAAATACATCATCTTCCTTGCAAATTTGTAACCTGGTGTTAATGTAAGTAATTAATATATACCTGAAGTGATGGTCATTAGTGCATGTGATAGCTGAGCAACATATATGTGCAGATTTGTTTGCTGGTAAGGCTGAGAAAGCACTCTACATACATGCTCTTTGCTAATTAAATTGTCCCATTCTAATAATAACACATTCACAAACATATATACACACACATCTAAACCTTCTAAATTCTGAATATATATATATATATATATATATACCAGAACTCCTTGTAACACCAAAGATAAACTGAAGGCAAGGATTATGGCAGCATTCATCAGTTTAAACAAGGAGGCCGCCCAGAAGTGTTGCAGGAGATTCCGAAGTTGTCTTGAGGCTGTGGTTGAAGCCAATGGTGGTTTTATTGAATAAATTCACTCTTTAATATTTCAAGATATTTTTATGTAATTTTGGTTACTTCCCAACCACATGGTTCCCAGTTCAGCCCCACTGTGTGGCACCTTGGGCAAGTGTCTTCTATAGCTTTGGGCTGATTAAAGCCTTGTGAGTGGATTTGGTAGACGGAAACTGAAAGAAGCCCATTGTATATATATGTATATATATATATAGTTTTAAGGAAAAGAACATTTAATTTTTTAATTAAATTTTTTTTTTTTAATCTTTTAATTTTGGATTTTATCCCTAATATTATTATTATGTATGTATATATATATATATATATATATATATATATATATATATATATATATATACTCGTGTATATAAGATTGACCAGTAACTGGTCTGTCAATATGCTAGAAGAATATCACTTAAAAAATTTCTCAAATAAAGATTCAGTGGAGCAAAAACAGGCGGGCGAGACCAGTGAAAATTATAAATACCTCGGTTATCTGTAGACTATATAGTTTCAAAATCAATACTTCCAAATTAAAGTATCTATTTATCATCAGTACAAATTGCCGATATTATTATAATCGAACAGAATCTCGTGCTAGTTGTCTTCAACCAGTGAAAACGTGCACGTGATTCTATCCATTATAAAGATTAAAATTCAAAAGTCTTAGTTTTGGCGCGCTGAATCCGGAAATATCTCTGCAGAAAATAATTTCTGCTTTGAATTTACCAACTTTGAGAAATGTGATTATGGTTAATTAACATAATATGGTAAAAATTCGATATTAATTCATATTAATTTAATACCAGGAAACTAGCACATTAAAAGACTCAGGAGGTTCAGGAAAAAATGTTTTCAAGATCCTAAAAGGATTATAGTACTTGTGTATATAAGATTGACCAGTAACTGGTCTGTCAATATGCTAGAGGAAGATCACTTTAAAAATTTCTCAAATAAAGATTCAGCGGAGCAAAAACAGGCGGGCGAGACCAGTGAAAATTATAAATACCTCGGTTATCTGTAGACTATAGTTTCAAAATCAATATTTCCAAACTAAAGTATCTATTTATCATCAGTACAAATTGCCGATATTATTTGAGAAATTTTTCAAGTGATCTTCCTCTAGCATATTGACAGACCAGTTACTGGTCAATCTTATATACACAAGTACTATAATCCTTTTAGGATCTCAAAAAATTTTTTTTCCTGAACCTTCTGATTCTTTTAATGTGCTAGTTTCCTGGTATTAAATTGATATTAATTAATATCAAATTTTTACCATATTATGTTAATTATATATATATATATATATATATATATATATATATATATATATAAATATATAAATATATATATATATATATATATAAAAATAATTTCTATATATATATATATATATATATATATAAATATATAAATATATATATATATATATATATATATAAATATATAAATATATATATATATATATATATATATATATATATATATATATATATATATAAAAATAATTTATATATATATATATATATATATATATATATAAATAATTTCTATATATATATATATATATATATATATAAAAATAATTTCTATATATATATATATATATATATATAAATATATAATATATATATATATATATATATATATAAAAATAATTTCTATATATATATATTTATATATATATAAAAATAATTTCTATATATATATATATTTATGTATGCCCCATATATATATATATATATATATATATATATATATATATTTATGTTTGCCCCTCCCACCATCACCTGATAACCGATGTTGGTGTGTTTACATCCCCGTAACTCTGGTTTGGCAAAAGAAACCTATAAAATAAGTTTTAGGCTTACAAAGAAAAAGACCTGGGGTCAATTTGTTTGACTAAAGGTGATGCTCCAGCATGGCTGTAGTCAAATGACTGGAACTAGTAATCCGGAGAGCTGCACCAGGTTATATATATATATATATATATTAAAAATGGGGAGGGATGCTTTATGGGATTACCTTAGGTTTTCTGTCCATAAAGGGTTTAGCTTTATGGCATATCATCAGATCCCCAAAAAACCTGTTGGTCCATAACCTCATAAAAATATGGAGGGGGAAATGTCTCACTACTCATACGTAACACCACTGGCCAGCCACGTCTGGCAACTAGGAAATGATAGGATTCCATACTCGATCTCATGGAAAATCTTTGTGAACCCAGGCCCCTACATCAACGGGATGAAGCATTGCAAGTTATGCATAGCTGAACGCATGAGAATCCTAAAAGACTTGCTTAACTCCAGAACGAAGATTTTTGGGCTATGTTTACATTCCAGGAGGTTCTTACTAGCCATTTGGAGCCCACAAGATGTAGCACAGCCGAAAGTCGATAGCCAATAGCAAAGGGAGATAATCCCCAATTGTTGCCTTTAAGTAGTGAGGCATTTCTCCCTCTATATTTTTAAGAGGTCATGGGCCAATAGGTTTTTTGAGATCTGCCGATACACCATAAAGCTAAACCCTTTATGGACGGGAAACCTAAGGTAATCCCATAAACTGGCCTCCCCCATTTTTAATATATACTGCTCTACATCTTAGAGTGTGCTTCTTCTTTCGGGTTTATGTTTTCTACAAATGATGTGTGCGTGTAAATGAGTAGTATAAGATATGGATTCAGAGAATCATGCTCCTCATATGGACTTGGCTATCAGTTCACGTACTAATCAGTTACAAGGTAGTGCAATGTATAGTGTCCATGTAACTGAAAATCTAGATAAAATTATTCTATTCGGAATATTTAAAAACATAAAGTCAGGACACATGAGAGGTGAACAAAGATTTCTCTAACTATATGCTTCTATAGGATTACAGCCATTTCGCAACCTTCTTCATGTAGTATTAATTTCAGTGTATCAGAAATTATGCATACATGTATGTACTAATGTGTGCTCATCATTATACAATACAATTGTTTATTCACAGATTAATGCAAATAAAGAAAGTTCATCAAATTACCAGAACATCCTGGTTATATCAACAGTTGAAATCTAAATATATACACAAAATTCACTCTTCATATGTATCAGTGCATTCTCTTCCACATTCAGACTTTACTGGAATAATTACAAACCTACATATTAATAGTTATTGCCAAGCCAACATGGCAGTTCAAAAATATAGGACAAATGCTGCCATTGATTAGCTCCAAGAGGCCATCGCCTCTAGCTAGCTATGTAACACATGAACCTGTGTCCATTATAAAATCAACGGCAGCATTCATCCTATTTTTTTGGACTGCCATGTTGGCTTGGCGATAACTATTAATATCCAGTACTGCTGCCATAGTCTCTTTTAGAGAGACTTAGAAATATTAATATTTCTATTTTTGAAAACCAGTGGATGTATTCCACTGAATTTAGGTAAATAATCCTTTGTACAAACGGTTAGTCACGATGCCCGCTGGGTTCGGCTGCTCTACATTGATAAGGGGCAAATACCCTGAAACTAGTCTGTAGATGCCACATCAGCAAGGGGAAGCTGCTGACCTCCCTTGTTCGAAGGTTATAATGGACACAGGTTTGTGTGTCACATAGCTAGCTGGAGGCGATGGCCTCTTGGGGCTAATCAACAGCAGCATTTGTCCTATTTTTTTGGACTGCCATGCTGGCTTGGCAATAACTATTAATATCCAGTACCGTTGCCATAGTCTCCTTTAGAGAGACTTAGAAATATTAATATTTCTATTTACAAACCTACACTTAGGCATAAAAATAAGCCTAGTAGTACATCTTTAGCTAAATTTGTACATTCTCTCACTAATTAATAACATTGAATATAAAATTGCTTGGTCCATTGTATGTTATGCACAGTCATATAAAGGTGGTGGTGGTGGTGGTGGTAGTGGTGGTTGGTGTGGGTCCTCTGTATCAGAAGTAACCTACATTAGTAGAATAAAATCAAATATTACTAATCAACATGATAAATCAATTATAAGATGCTAGCATCTTAGAAATAAGTCATTCCTATACACTATGTATACCTAACCTTAGATTAACTTATCAGACCTAAATTAATAAACCTTATGATTTTGATTAAGGAGAGTGACTACTTTCCTATCCAATGAGGACCATAACTCATTTTCCCCTTTATAATTTATAGTGTATTTGATCATATTCAGTCATTCTTCTGTTATGTAAAACTACTTAATGACTACTTAGTCCATACATTTTTATGCTGTAAAATAAACCATTTAAGTAAGGCTGAAGTTGTTACTCTTTGATGACTGTCCTGGTTCTTTCATTCTACACCTTCCAACTTCTTTACCTTCACTCTTGATTGTTTTAATCTTAAATATTATTTATTATATGTGATTTATTTGAAACTTTACTTTTGATAATCCCTTTGACAGTTTCACCCAATAGAAGTGTTTACTCTACATCCTTTGTGACTAGTTATATATATTCATGCATTTGCTTTTTAATGTGCATGTATATGTATACATTTATGTGTGTATATTTATATGTATGCATGTTTGTGCATAAATATATATGTAAACATGTGCCTGTATAAGTATATTTATAAATGTCCATACTAATTGGATCTTGTTCTGTAGGTATGAGCCATATGTTTATATACATGTACACATGAATTTAGGTTTATTTATATTTAAATACATATATATGTGCACATACATACTTACAATATATATATATACATATATATATATATATATATATATATATATATATATATATATATATATATATATATATATATATATATATATTGAAGGCCTGTCTCAAAATGCTGAACCTTACAAAGGAGATGACAGAAGACCAAGATATGTAGCACATTGCTGTACTAGAGAAGGCCTATCCACCACTACAGAACTGAGACCCTAAAATCAAAGTGCCACATAAAAGGCACTGGTGCTGGTGCCACTTAAAAAGTACTGGTCATGGTGCCACATAAAAAGCACCCAGTACATTCTGTGGAGTGGTTGGTATTAGGAATGGCATCCCACCATAAAAGCAAGCCAAAACAGACTATGGAACCTGGTGCAGCCTCTGACTTTACCAGTTCCTGTCAATCCTTCTAACCTGTGTCAGCATGAACGGATGTTAAATGATGATGATGATGATATATGCACCCCCCACACCACACATCAGTAATGAATATCAGTACTTTAATAAGATTTAATAAAATCAAAGCAATAAAGAGAACATTTTAAAAAAATATTTTGTTTTTCTACATTTCTACAGGAAACCTGTACTATTGGTAGCAGCCACAATCGTTCCGCTAGACCTTTTAACAACCCTGGAGCATTTTCACCAAGAAGTATCCAGCCAGTACCCAATGTAGTTCATGCCCAATTCAACTCACCCATTTCCTTGTATTCTGCTGACAATCTAGCTGAAACTTATTCTGATCAGACTGCAAAACTTGCAGAAAACTTGAACAAGTAAGATAATTATTTAATTTATGCAGTTACTTATTCATTGTATGTTGGCACAGGTAAGGATGTGTGGTTAAAAATTTTGCTTCCCAAAACCACATCTTTTGCATTTAATCCCACTGAGTGGCCCCTTGGACAAGTGTCTTCTGTTACAACCTTATGCCAATCAAAGCCTTATAATCGGATTTGGTGGATGGAAACTGAAAGAAGCTTGTCTCATATATATATATACATATGCTTGTACATTCATTTGTCCATCGTCAATGATGACCATCTCTCTCTCTCTCCATTTCTACCTAGCCACTATTCACTTTTCGCACTCTTGTAGTCTTACCTACCCATGCACCCTGTCCAATCCTCTGGACCATTTCACTTATGTTCACCTTCCTGTAACTTGAGGGTAAGCTCACTGTCATCAATTCCCTGCAGGGAAGGTTCACTGTCATCAATTCACTGTTTTTTATCAATAAAATAGTTTTTAACTATTAAAGGTGAGATGCTATAGATATATTATTTTGGTAAACTTTCCTTGCGGTGAACTTTCCTCATGGTGAACTTTCTTCACAGTGAATTAATGTCAGTGAACTCTCCTGCAATGAACTGATAGTAGTGAAATTACTTGTAATCTACTTACCCATTCACCGTGTCCAGTCCTCTGGACCATTTTGCCTATGTTCACCTTGTAATGTGAGCCTACACCCTAATACCTCTTTACCATTTTCTCTCCTTTTCTAACTGAGGTAGCCATGCATCGCCTCTACTGCATGACATCTGTTTCTGTTCCTCTAACTTACTTTAATCTCTCATCACGTGGCATGAAGCCACCTCCCTCTCAGTACTACACCAGCTTCTGTTGAGGGGTCTTGCCTTGCAAGTTACTTGGTGACCTCACTAGAGCAGGTGCCATTTAAAAAGTTGTGTGGACACTATGTGAAGTGGTTGGCATTAGGAAGTGCAACCAGCTGTAGAAACCACACAAAAGCAGACATTGGAGTTTGGTGCAGTCCTCTGCCTTATTGGCTCCTGTCGAACTATGCAACACATGCTAACATGGAAAATGGACTTTAAATGATGATGGGGATAAATGTATGTATTCATTGCATATATGTGTGTGTGTGTGTGTGTGTTGTGTATGCATGCATGTGCACACAGGTGTGAGCTTTCTTGTCTTCACATCATATGTTAGCTGTAAATGAGTGTCACAATCACACAGGTGGTGTGGTTTGTTTCTAATCTTCAGTGGGAACATGCCTAGCCATAGGGAAAAAAATATTTTGCTTGGAAACAGGTGAGGGTTGGTGACAATAAGGGTATTCAGCCAAATTTCAGCCAACCCATGCAAGTGTGGAAAAGTGGATGTTAAAATGTTGATGATATATGTGTATGACAGGGCTGCAATCACATGCTTGCACATGTGTTTTGGTGCTTCTGGGCAAGAGACACCTTTGGCAAGTGTCTTCTACTATAGCATGGGTCTATATTAGAAGACACTTGTCCAAGGTGCCAAGCAGTGGAACTGAACCTGAAACTACATGGTTGGAGGGAAACCACTTAACCACACAGCCGTGCCTGCATCTCTCTCATTCTCTCTCTCTCTCTCTCTTCCTCTCCCTCTCTCCCTCTATATTTATATGTGTTTGTACATGTGATAAGAAGTTTGCTTACCAACCACATCGTTCTTGGTTCAATCCCACTGCATGGCACCTTGGGCAAGTACCTTGGGCAAGTACCTTCTGCTAAAGTCCTGGGCCAACCAAAGCCTTATGAGTGGATTTGGTTGACAGAAACTGAAAGAAGCCTGTCGTATGTGTGTGTGTATGTGTGCTTGTGCTACTGTCTCCTTGCCTTGATATTGCATGGTGGTTGTAAACAAATGTCTCCATCATGCAAGTGGTGTCCTTCATTCCCAGTCCTCTGTGAAAATGTGTTTCGTTATGGGGAAATATTACCATACCTGAAAACAGTTTGGGATTGATGGCAGGAAGAGCATCCAGCTGTAGAAAATCTACCTCAACAAGATTCCATCTGATCCATGCAAGCATGGAAAATGGAAATTAAAGCAATGATGACGATGGTATATACATGTGTGTGTGTGTGTATCACATATGATATCAATATTCTTCTTAGTTATTTCTATCAATGTCACATTTTCTACTCATAATACAGCATCCTAAAACACACACAAAATATTTTATAAAGCAAAATTAAAGTTTACTTTATACTGTTGTGTTCAGTACACTCTTAACACAAGACTTCTATATTCTCTTTGTGTTGTGGATCTGATCATTAATTACTACCAAGCTGACTTACTCCTCCATATATTACATGTATATGCACACTTTAGTCATGATTCATTTTGATTTACTTTCAAAATAAACACATGGTTTGTACTTGAAGATTTTAGTTTTATTTTATTCATGTCAAATTTTCTGCACTATTTATAAGCACAAATTCTCCTGTAATTTTACTTTATAAACAGATGTTTAAAATTACTTTAATTATACTAATATAGGTGCAGGCATAGCTGCGATTGGTGCAGACATCAGTTTATGGATAAGACATTTTCTTCTCACCTACATGGCTTGGTTTCAGTCTCACAGTCTTTTCTATGATAGCTCTGGGTATACCAAAGCCTTGTGAGTGGATTTGGTGGACACAAACTGAAAGGAGCAGTAACATATATCTGTCTGTCTGTCTGTCTGTCTGTCTGTCTGTCTGTCCATATATGTGTATGTGTGTATGAAGGAAAAGGGGGTTAAATAAATGCAGGCAAATACCACAATATGTATGTGTGTGTGTGTGTGTGTGTGTCTCCTTGTCTTGATGTCATGTGGTAGTTGTAAAATGATTGTCACTGTCATACAAGCAGAGTCATTCATTTCCAATATTCAGTGAGACATGTTTGGCCATGGGGACATGTTAACCCTGCTCTAAAGCAGATGACAAGACAGGCATCAACCATTGAAAAACTGCCTCAATAAATTTTGTCTGACACATGCAAGCATGAAAAAGTGGACATGAAAATGATGACAATGATGATAATGATGATATAATATTTTTGTTACACTGTGTAACAAAAATTAATTTTTTTTGTCTTTGGTCAGTAAGTGTTATTTCCTATTTGTTTCTATCTAGAAATCAAAGGAAACGACTACTATCCCCTTCAAACTTTGCTTTTGTGACCTGGACATCAATATTTTGAAACTGACTTATTTTCCATTACATTTCAGACAAATTCAGCGCTAAGTTACTGAAGCAAAAATATTATAGCAAATATCCTGCTCAATACCACAGATTTGCTTGTCAGCTGCTTGACTGTAACCACTTGAGCATGTTGCTTAGTGGCTGACAATACGTGCATCTCTGATCATAAGCAGGTGTAGTGGGGAGCATAGACTAGTCATTAGTGACTTAGACTCCTGGTCAGAAGGATGCCAGGAAGCAGACCAATCTGGAAAAGAAGGATTTGAGAAATTTGATGAGATGGAGGAGGAGCTTCAGACTTGTGACATAGAGAGCAACTGGGAATTCTTGTGGGACAGCTTGCTAAGTGCACAGACCAAATCTGCAGCTGGTGCAAAGTCCCATCCAGACCTAGGGTGATGTGGTGGTGGAACAATGCTGTAGACAAGGTCATTAGAGCAAAGAAACAGGCCTGGAAGAGCTGGGGTTGCAGGGAACTATATCAGATAGCCAGAAAGGGAAGCTAGGAGACAGATATATCTAGCCAAGGGAGAAGCAGAAAAGAAGAAGTTTGCCTATCTCCAGCGATGTGAGGACCAAAGACTTGAAGTGTTTCGGATTGCAAGACAGTATGTGAGAGAAAATTGTGATGTCATAGGAGAGAAATGTGTCCGCATGGATGAAGGTGCACTTGCTCTTAACGATTCTGCAAAGAAAGAGGCTTGGAAATGCCATTATGAAAGACTGCTGAACGTGGAGAATAAATGGGAGGAGGAGGGTCTGCCAAATGGTGACCCAATTGAGGGACCAGCTACCTGAATCGACAGTAGCTTGGTAGATTAAGCAATTACGGACATGAAGTCAAGGGAAAGCCCCTGGCCCATCAGGAATCACTGTTGAGATGCTTAAAATATCTGGCGGTGTGGGTAATGATCTAGTCACCCATATTGTAAATCAGGTGGTTCACATAGAAGTCATACCCAATCACTGGTGTAGCAGCACCATAGTCAACTGCTACAAAGGTAAAGGTGATGC
>NC_142934.1:28935688-28956175 GCF_046866305.1 Octopus bimaculoides
AGGGTTTAGTTAAACAAATTGGCCCCTGTACTTTTTTTATATCTCGTACTTATTCTACTGGTGTCTTTTGTTGAATTGTCACGTTATGGGGATATAAGCAAACTAATTCTAAGTAGTTGTATGCTGTCAACTTAATGTGACAGTCCCCTGAAGGGAATAATACTACTGTTGGTTAGACCTAGGAAGCTGCACCGCTTCCTGTCGGCCTTGACACATTTCCTGTGTCCTTATGTTTACAAGGGGGAGACAAGCACCTCCACCCAGCTAAGCCTGCATCCAGAGACATGTTTCTGAGTCTTTGCTCGTCATCAGTCTGGAGTAGCATGACTTGCTAGTCGAAGATGCCTGTCAAGCTCTTGTAAACATAAGGACACAGGAAATGTGTCAAGGCCAACAGGAAGCGGTGCAGCTTCCTAGGTCTAACCAACAGTAGTATTATTCCCTTCAGGGGACTGTCACATTAAGTTGACAGCATACAACTACTTCATCGTATCACTACTGCATAAATCTCTCTCAGAGATTTAGAAATGTATTATTTCTAAAACTAATTCTAGTTGAAAAGTGGTAGTTGGGGGTCAAACACACACACACACACACACACACACACACACACACACACACACACACATATGCATGCATGCAAGGTTTCTTATGAGTGGTCTACCAAATCTACTCATAAAGCTTTGTGCATAGTGCCATGCAGTGGGACTGAACCCCTATGTGGTTAGGAAGCAAACTTCTTACCACACAGCCATAGGCACAGGAGTGGCTGTGTGCTAAGAAGCTTGCTTCCCAACCACATGGTTCTGGGTTAAATCCCACTGCATAGCACCTTGAGTGTTTTCTACTATAGCCTCAGGCCAACCAAAGCCTCATGAGTAGATTTGGTAGATGGAAACTGAAAGAGACCTGTCATATATACATATAAATATATATATGTATATATTTGTGTCTGTGTCCCCCCACCATCGCTTGACAACTGATGTTGGTGTGGTTACATCCCCATAACTTAGTGGTTCAGCCAAAGAGACTGATAGAATAAGTACTAGGCTTACAAAGAATAAGTCCTGGGGTCAAGTTGTTCAACTAAAGGCAGTGCTCTAGCAGGGCCTCAGTCAAATGACTGAAACAAGTAAAAGAGTAAAAGAATAGAAGAATATATATTTTTATTAAGTTGAAGATGGAGAGACAAAAAAGTGAACAGGAAAATTCTCTGATGTGGATTGTATTTAGAAATGTTACAACAGTAACAAAAACAACAGCAATAGCTATTCTTTCACATGATAGGTTGTGAACTACTAATGTAGTTGTTAGACATTTAGCTGAGACCTGACAGTCACTGTCTCCTTAAACTTTTCGTTACCATATTTCTGACCAAATAAACTGTCCCTGTTTCAATTAATTTTTAAAGTAACGAAAAATTAATAAAATAATTTGTCATTATTAAGTTAGTATTTGGAACATAAATTAAGATGAAATCTTCATGGAATTATCATCATCATCATTATCATTGTTTAATGTCTGCTTCCATGGGTTGGATGGTTTAACAGGAGACTGCACCAGGCAGGAGACTGCACCAGACTTCTGTGATTTTAATAATTCTTAGAACTTATGAAAAAGCAATTGATTAGCAGAGTACATTTTACCACATTGAGGAAGTGGGAGGACATGTTGAACAGCATAGTCTTGGATACATTGTTTAAATATAAGATGGGAAAGTCAAACTTGGAACATCTTTAATCATAGGTGTATTTGATGAGAGCTGATCTGGGGATAAACCCCTCCCCACCCAACAAAAAATGATGTACTAGGATAGATGCCTCTAAGCATCTTACCATTCCTCTACTATGCCAAAAAACGCTGGCAGAAAAGAAATGTGCAACAGATTGCATTTTTCTGATGCATATTGAATTACACAGTTTGCAGGAAGATTTTCAGCTGTCGTTGATTCTTACAGTTAACTTGGTGCTGTTGTTTTGGATTTCCTTCTAAATTATATGATTTTGACTGAGTGAAACATTGTCTAGGTTCTTTTATTAAATGATATTATTTGCAGAAATTCAAAAATAAATACTAATAGACTCTCAATAGACTTGTAACAGTGAAATATTCTCTTCTCTAATTGTATGTTTCAAGAATTCATTATAAGAAGCTATAAGATTTTTGTGCCTTTAACTCTATTGATACCAACCCACCCAAGACTGCCCTTGGCTCTATAGAACAAAGTTCCTGTTTCAAAGTAATCTAAATTAAAATTTCTTGCTGATTTATGTTCCAAACATCAGCTTAATGTTGACAAGATTATTTCATTATATTCCTCGTTATTTCCAAAATGAATTGAAACACAGTAGGTGTATTTCAATAGAAATATGGTTAACAAAATGGCATATCATTTTTATTTCTTTCGACCAGGCAATTCAATCAGTTTATCTAAGAAATGATAGAGACATAGTTGAAGGCATTGATTCCACTATATACATATATATCTGGTTGTTTATTTTTACCAGTCTTACAGACATGAAAGGCATCACTGATTTCCTGGCAGAATTTCAGCCAAAACTTTAGAAACAAAATAAAATGCTATTATAATACATTTACTTAATCCGCTATCCTGCAGTTTCTGCTAATTCACTGCTACTAGAATTCACCATTTTGCAAACAGCTGTCGTTTGTGCATTTCATATAAGACAGAAAAATAAACAAAAACAAGACAAAAGAATAGAAAACAAACAAAAAAAAATGTCAGCAGAGAACTATATATCCATCATTGAAGCAGGTAGTAGAGAAATATAACTCAGCTAATGATATTACTACTAATAATAATACTGCTGCTATTATTACTGGCACAGATACCATTAAACCTTTGTAACATCTTTCTACATTGCCATCACCATGTCCTTTATAGGACCTGATACTTTGGTGAATATAGAATTTCAATGTAGAGCTACCAACTGATTGCTTTCCCATAAGTTTTGGAAATAACTCTTCAAATCTTAAGGAGACACAGTGACATAGCTGAAAGGCTCATGTGTTTGACTTGCAACTGTAAGGCTAGCAGTTCATATCCTGTTCAAAGTAGTGTAAATGAAAACTAGGGACATTGCTTGCATGATGGTGACACTCATTAACAGCCAATATGCAGACTAAAGGCAAGGACACACACACACAGACACACACACACACATGCACACACACACACACACACACAAACACATGCATACATATGTATGTATGTGTATATATATATTTTATACATGCATGTGTATGTGTATATATATGTGCATGTATATGTACATATATACATGCATGTATATGTATGTATATTTTTGTGTGTGTGTGTGTCGGGGTGTGTGTAACACCTTCACAGTAGGTCTTTGACATTGAGTAACTTCAGTTTGTCAAGACATTTAGGTTTAATTACAATACTGCTTTTGATGTATTCATTAGTTAAGTTGTTTTATGTCCTCAGACACACATGTTGCAACTTGTTTCATCACAAAAGAGAACAAAAAGAATAAGCTTATGTGTGTGTGTGTGTGTGTATGCATACAGGGTATGATGGGTAAATTGTCGCTATTTTTTTTCGCGCATGCACATTGTTTTAGATTTTGTTGACTATACAGTATAGTAGGGTCACTAGGGCACTGTCTGTGAGAAAAGCAGGTCCCTCACGCAATCCAATCTGCCAGAAATTTAGAAACGACATGCTGTACTGCTTGGCATTCGGGCTGGAAGGTCCAATATGAACATTTCGGAATGTTTGGGTGTCAATCTGAGGACATGTACTGAGAGTGATAAAAATCAAACATCTAGCCAACATCATGCTGTTGGGAGTGATCACTAGTGATGGTGACATTATGCCTCTATTCTTCTTCCCACATGGCCACAGACTCAACATGGAAGCCTTCATCAAGTGCCTGGAGGAAGTACTACTGCCCTGGGTCAAGAGGGTGGCTGCTGAAAAACCCTATGTCTGACAACAGGACTCTGCTCCATGCCACACAAGAAGGAAAACCCAGTTGTGGCTGTCAGACAATTTCTATAACCACATTACCCCTAACATCTAGCCACCTAATTCCCCAGACTGCAATCCCCTTGATTATTATGTGTGGGGCACAGTTGAGTGAGAGACCTACAAAACTCATTGTAACATCAAAGATGAACTAAAGGCAGTTTTGGTAAATATATCTGTTACAATGAGATGTCAGTGCTATTTTCTTTTTTGTGTAATTTAGGCGACAATTCATTCACTGCAATCTGTATATATATATATATATATATATATATATATATATATATATATATATATATATATATATATATATATATATATATATATATATATATATATATATATATTATCTATCTATCTATATATACATATGTATATATATGTATATATATATATATATATATATATATATATATATATATATATATATATATATATATATATATATATACATATACATACACACATATACATATGTACATACATATATATATAACTATACGTGTGTGTGTGTGGTTGTATGTATGTGTATATATATATGTATATATATATATATATATATATATATATATATATATATATATATATATATATATATATATATATATATATATATATATATATATATATACATACACACACACACACACACATATATGATGCCATTGTTCAGAATTACCTGTCTCTTGTTCATTATATATGTATATATTTTATGGTATGTAACCCCCTTTCCCCTCACACACATACACACACTCATAATCTTGTTCGTGAATTTCATTTGTTGTGTTGTTCATTGGTCAATTCTTGTCATGTTCCTAATTTGATTTATTCTCAGACATTTTCATCAGGATAATGATAAATATATTTGTACTTCTTTGTTTTTAACTACACACCAAATAAATCCACACACATAACTCCAGGAGTGGTATGATCTGTGTTTTTAAGGGGATGATCTAATTATATTTATGAGTTGCTAGTTGTAGGAATTATTTTTATGCACCTCTTCATTTTCTTTTTAGTGCTGCATTGTCAAAGACTTGTTTGTTGGGTTTTGGGCAATAATAATGTCAGTTAATAATAACCCTTCAGGGAAATTGTCGAAGGGTCATAAATTTATGAAATTAAATAGATACTTGGAAGTCCACTCACCAGCTTCACATTTTATTGTAATGTAATAAGCAGTGGTTAACATTAAGGAATCTATTTATGTGTGAATTCCTTCTTCCATTAGCTTGCATTTATATTTTTGAAAACCTATTGTTGTAATAGAAAAGACAGTGAGAAGATATAGTACACTTATGAAACAGAGACAGAAGCACGTGACAGAATGCCAATAGTGGCAGAATACCAATCTGTCAAGTAACCCTTCTCAGGATGTGGTCCAGGATATCTGTGTATATAGCAGTAGCACTGCTCCATTGTGGGCGTCACTAGAGCCTTTTAGAGAATAGCCTACATTTCAAAGATAGCATAAAGTTTACTAAGGGATACTGTGCAGGACCCATTAATTTATCTGGTTAAATAAATGCTTAGAAGTCTACCTACTGGTTTCACAAGTTAGTGATTTAATAAGCAGTGATTAGCATTAAGGTATCTGTTCATTTGTGAAGTCCATCTTCTAGTAGTTCATATTTATATCTTTCAAGAACTCTCTAACTCATGCAGGAAACAAAAACGACAGAAGCAAACACATAGATTTAGAGAATTAAAAGTAAATTATGTGTGACCAAGGTTTAATAGAGAGTCACCACTTTCATTAGAAAAGATAAAAGTTTTTCCCCAGGTCTTCCTTTCATGTAAGACTTCATGGAGAAGAAATATTAAAAAAAATTTTTTCTGCATGAATGTGAAGAAGACATTGCAAGTGAAAGTTGTCAGCTGTTTCTGGGAAATAACATTTATATTTTGGTCAATATTTATTTTTGTGTTTCATCATGCCCCACTTTACATGTGATGTTGTTGCTGATGGTACTGTTGTGGGTAGAGCAACCAATAGCATTAAAATATTAGTCAAGTACTTCAATGCAATTCAAAGACCTAGTAGGTCAGATAGTCAAATATTATAAGCCTGATCAGAAATAATTGGATTGAAATCCAGCATTCTGTCTGTACTCATTACAACTTTTATTGCAGTGAATTCTTCCTTGATGATTTGAAAAATAAGATTTTGTTTGTTTTTTCTTTTTTTAACTCACTGAGTCTGGAGTCGTGGGGTAGTGCCGATAACTTTTCCTGGCCCTTCAAGACCAATGAGCTTGATAGATTTTTACAAGAAACACATGAGCAGGGAAAAAATTTCAGTGGAATGATGTTTTGAAAGAAAGGATTGGGAAGAGTGGTTAGTGTGAAGTTAAGGAAGTTCAATGCAACAAGGGTGACAAGAGGTGGAAAGACAAATGTGTTAAAAGTACCTGAGTGGTGAAAATTTAAGGACTGCTAGCTGTGAGGAATCAAAGCCATTATGATAGCGATAGAAAGGGCAGAGATAGGAGACAGTACACCTTTGAACCAGCGGGTAGAGTGTGTCTGCTAGTGTTAAAACACCAATCAGTCAACTGGCTTTTCTGTGGATGTGGACCAGGATGTTATATTTGGATTAACTGCACTGTCCCAGATGTAGGAGTAGTACCCTATTGTGGACCTCACTTGAACTCTGTAAAGGGTAACTTACATTTCAAAGATAGCATAAAGTTTGCTAAGAGAAACTCTTGGATCAAAAATTTATAAGGTTAAGCTTAGAATTCTACTTACTAGCTTCATACTTTAGTGATTTAATAAGCAGTGGTTATCATTAAAAAATCTATTCATGTGTGATTTTCATCTTCCATTAGTTCGTATTTATATCTTTGAAGAACTGTCTAACTCATGCAGAATAAAAAATAAAGCAAAGGTGAAGGAATCAGGAAAACAAGTTTAGAGAATTCGAAATAAATGATGTGTCTAAGCTTTCACAGGAGAGGACAAGAGTATCTCTACACCACAGATACAAGACTCATCAGCATAGTTTAGCATACATTTGTATATATATCCATGAGTGTATCAATATGTATGAATGTGTTCATACACACACACACACACACACACACACACACACACACACACACACACACACACACACACACACACATGTTTTCTAAATATTTTGAAGCATTGCTGTAAAACCTTGAGAATTGACTTTTAAAGCATTAATCAAATTACATATGGTGATTTTAATCAATGAAGAGTAAGAAAAAATATTGTTTTAACTTATACAGGTTGTTTAATGATCTAATAATATTTTGGGAAAAATTCCATATCTCAAATTCAAGAAAGAATAGAGTCCAGTAAAATGTGTTGTTGTTGGTAAGACATTCTAGAATGCTATGGCCAGGATATTGCATGAAATAGTTGGTATACAAACTAGTGCAAGTAGAGCCTTGACCATAACAAACTGAAATTAGTTACCAAAACCACATTTCTTTGAACTCTTTTATTATTCACGCTCTTGTTTTTGAAAAGGGGAATTTTCCCCCAAAATATAGGATCGTTAAACACTATATGTAAGGTAAGACAATCTCTTCTCTTTGTTTTCATTTATTAACATCACCCTATATATTTTGATTAACTCCTTGCCTGTATTGCTTGAAAGTTTTTTTGATATTTATCTTATGTATTTATATATATATATATATATATATATATATATATATATATATATATATATATATATATATATATATATATATATATATATATTTATATATATGTATACACACACACACATACATAAATAATATATATATATGTATGATATCATATTTGCTGGTACATAAGACACATTTTTCTACTTTTAATTGTATTAAAAATATTGCCTTGCTTCTAATATGGCATTGCAAATGGGAGACCATGAGATATATGTAAGCTAGGGAGCTGGAAATGCATAAGTCCACTAGGTACATAATTGTCACTAATAATAAGATATTGGAAACATGCCAAAATATCACATTCTGTTAGTACAAACTTATGAAAAATTGTTTATCATACACCAGCAGTTATTTGATGAGGTCACATATTCATATTATACCACCTTCCCCAGCATACATAACCCATACCTGATATGTGTCTTACATTATTTAATGACTCTGGTGCCCTTAAGAAATATTTTTTAATTATCTAGATGATAATTCTCCAAGGAAGATAAAAGGAATGTTAAACTTTCATCCACTCATCTGCTGTTTGTAATGAATGGATGATAACAAAACCATAGCAGTGGTGCAACACTCTGGTGGTTAATCATGGTAATACAAAATATCATAGACAAGAATACATGTTTTACATCCTGTATGGTAATTCTCTTGACTGAAATATAAACAACTATACAGTTGATCTGAAAGAAACAGAATTGTAATACAGTCTTCATATAATATAGTTTATGATAAATTTAGGGTTACATACTTTATTCCAGTAAGCTGTCACAGTTTTGTATTTACATGTACAGAATCATACATTTTCCCCCCAACAAAACCAATTTAAAATATTCTTCAAAAGGTATATGATAAAACATACTCATTTTGTTTTTTCTACAAAATATACTAGTAAAATAGGGGTACATCTTATGTGAGAGTGTCTTATATGCTGGAAAATACAGTATGTACATATATGATATATCATATATATCTATGTATAAATATCATATCGTATCAATCTATCTATCTATATCTAAATATATATATATTCATTCATATATATTAATTCGTTCATATATATTAATAATATAGTCTATTGGAACAGTTAGGTATAGCTTAGATTTCGAAATCCATATTTATCAACAATTATTTATGTTTTTTATGGATCACTCATCAAAACCTAAGAAGGTACCATTGACTGTCAATGAACTATATTATTAATAGCATATAGCTCCATTGACTATATAAAGTACACTTCTTTCACTTCTGTACACTTTTGACTTTCTAGGGAAACTTCTGATTCTACTCATATATACATACATACATATGTGTGTGTGTGTGTGTGTGTGTGTGTGCGCGTATATATATATATATATATATATGTATGTATCTATATGTTTGTACATATGCATGTATTTAATGATATAATATAATATAATATCATATATATATATATATATATATATATATATATATATATATATATATATATATATATATATATATATAAATATAATATATTTTATATATATATATATATATATATATGTATATATATGCATAAATATGTGTTTGTACATGTGTTTATATATGTATTTGTCTATAACTATATATGTATATGTATGTTTATATAAATGAATTTATGAATAATATATTATATGTTGTATAAATGTTTTGTTTCTCTTCACACACACACACACACACACACATTATATATTTTATATATATATATATATATAAGGAACCTAATGCGACAAAGAGAAAACTATCTATGGCAGTGCAAGAACCTTGCTTAAAATGTTGTTCTATTCAATTGCATAACTTCTGTGAGGTCATATCATAACTTTAATTAATCGATTATCTGTTTCAGAATAAGGGTAATGTTGAAGACAAATACTAATTGTTATTGTTGTCATCATCAACACCACCATCATCATCATCATCGTCGTCGTCACCTCCATAACCACAACAGCCATCAAACAGTGGTGATGATAAATTTAATAGTTGTGGTGGTTGCGTTGGTGATGGTGGTGGCAGTAGTATTGTTGTTTAGCTCTAGGTTAGGTGTTAGCTATTTCTAGCTGATCAAGCAGCCATTTAGTTGTTAGTGTTAGTGGTGACAATGGTGGCACCGTAGATGTCAGTAATTATCCTATTGATGATGGTTATGATAATGGTGGCGGTGGCAGTGATGATATGATGATGATGATGATGATGATGGTGGTGTTGGCAGTATGGTGGTGTGGTGGTAGTAAATATTTAAAAAAAAACCGTGAAATGAATATGATTAACAGTGAGGATTTTTTTTCTTTGCCACCTCCAAGATTACCTTCATTTCATGTCACTTTTGGACTAAAAAAAAAAAAAAAAAATTGTCTTACATGCTACTGTCAGCCACTATCTTTTTCAGTTGTGTAGGATGGTCACATGACTTTACTTTGATTGACTTTTAATTAAAATGACTTGTTCTTGAAATTAATTTACATCAAAATTACTTGTTTCTGAAATGACTTTTTGTAGAATTTGTAAATATATTATTTTGTATTATCATTATTATTATTATTATTATTATTATTATTATTATTATTATTATTGAGAAGGTGGTGAACTGGCAGAATCATTAGCATGCTACACAAACTGCTTAGTAGCATTTTGTCCATCTTTATGTGCTGAGTTCAAATTCCACTGAGGTTGACTTTGCCTTTCATCCTTTCAGGGTTGATAAATTAAGTACCAGTCAAGTACTGGGATTGATGTGATCTATTCTCCCGCCCCTCCACACAAAAATCCAGGCCTTGTGCCTATAATAGAAAGGATTATTATTATTATTATTATTATTATTGTTATTTGTCAACTCTGACTTTCACCCATAACTCTAACCTGTCATCTCAAAATACCCTCAGAACTTATTAAATTTTTTTAGAAAATTTTATAAATTTATCCCTCTCTGATTAACTCTAAGCCATTAGCAAAATTAAATTTTAACCCTAATCTTAAACTTTAAACCCAATCCTAAACCCTGATCCTAAACTTTAACTCAGTTCTAAACCTAAACCCCAAACTTAAATCATAAATGCTAAACCTGAACCCTATTTTTAACCCTTAAGCCCCAAATCTTAACTTTAATATTAATCTCTAAACCATAATCTTAATTTGTAACCTAAAGTCTAACCTTAAACCTTATTGCTAACAAAAATCTCTAATCGTAAACCCAAACCTTAACATTTGTTTTTTTCTTATATAGTTTTTAGTATCATTATCCCCTGTGTTAAACATAATTCAATGAAAAGTTGTTTCAGTAAAAACAATCACTTGAAAATATGATGATATATATATATATATATATATATATATATACAAAATTGTTCTATAAAAATTAATTTCAATACTAAGTTGTTTGATGAAAAGTTGCACACTGAAAAGTCGTGCTATGGTATGGAACAGTGTGATCATAATGAAAGAGACATTTGGGTAAGAAGGTAGATTCTAAACCATTTTGATATGACCTCATTGTAATTTCTTACTTGGAGTTACAGTTTGATTATTTTCAACATGTTGCTTTACTTCCTTGTTATGAAGAAATGAAGCTGAGTTGCTTTGTTAACACTGTTGATATATTTCAATGTTTTGTTTTTTCTTTCTTTCTTTCTTCTAATTGTTTAAAAAATAATATTGTTTATATTCTTTATTTTGATTATCATTTATGTTCAGTTAACAAAAAAAAAAAAAAAAAAACCCTGAAAAAACAAGAATTTGGCAATTGGTATATGGTAGCTATATGGATTGCCAATCTTTGATTTTTTTGTTTGTATTTTTTCTTTGTTCATATTTTTTTTTGTTTTATATTTAAAAATTCAGTGCTGGTTCCATCAAGCTATTAGTGTATCAACATATCATTAGAATATCAGAGCATATCAATATGGTTGTATTGACATTATTTTGTGAATAAAAAGCAACAAAATTAATATGTTGATTAGCTAATCTCAAAGCCAGTAATCTTTAAAAAGCCATATTGACTGCAATTTTATTTGTGTGTATGTGTTCTGTTAACAATCAAAATAATTATGTTGGTATTTAATCTTAAGACAGCAATAAAACATTATCTTGATTGTTAAATATTGTTGCTATTAACAATCAAAATAATCCACATTGATCTTAAAGCCAATAATAAAACATTGTTATTATTGTTAAACAGTTTTACTAATAACAATCACAACAATTATATTTACTCTCAAGATAAACAATGACACATTAATTACAATTATAATTTTTTTGCATTATCATTAACAACCAAAGTAATTATATTGATTTCTAATCAACGAATGCTGTGTGGTTGTTGGGTTTCTGTTTAGTTTTGCTTTCTTCCATCACAGCTTAGACTTTTACCAAAAATCCCAACACAAGAAAATGGTTTCAGTGTTGAGATATATTTTTTTAACAATTTAAATTTTGAATTTGTTGTTTCAATTTCTTGATTGCTTATTTTAATTAAGTATTAATTTATTGTTTTTTTAATTATTTATCTATTATAGTGCTGGTTTTATAACTGTATTGTGATAAACTTGATGCTTTGGTTATTGTTTGTTTATCTGTTTCAAGAAAGATTTATATTTTCAGCATTGCATCTGACTAAAGTGGATGTTTCAGTACCATTCTTTTGTGATTAATATATGCATATTTATATGCATATTTATATGCATACATGTTATATATACATGTGTGTGTGTGTGCGTGCATACATGTGTGCATGTATGATTGTGCGTATGTATATATGTGAATTTATTCATATCCATTATTGTGCATATATATGTCTTCTTAAGTCAATAGTGATATCTGTGTGCATGTGTATGTGAGTATATGTTCTTAATAGTTATATGCGTCTGTATGTACATGACTTATATTTCAAATGTTCTTAAAAGTAATTAAATATAATTTAATTAAAATGCTATTGCACAACAGATGTTCATATAATCTTAATCAGGCAGAATTTGCCAGTGTAACAGATTTTCTGTGATGAAGAATGATGTTTGTACTTTAAAAATTGTTTTTAAAAACAAATTTTACTTTAGATGTTGCCTAAATGTGATATACTGTTACCATTGATCTCATTATATTTATTCCTTACACTGCAAGTTCTTCATGTGAAATGTTATCAACATTAATGTTCTTATGTTCTAATCCTTACTCTGTAATTTTCAAATTATCACCTTTTGTTATTTTTACTCTCTTCAGTTTCAACCATTACTTTTATTTTGACATCAATACTTTATTTTGAAAACATTTCTCTTACTCTAATACCTATGTTCTAATTTCATGTCATTTTCCTTTTACATAATTTGAAATCTTTAGCTTTTTCAAAAAAAAAAAAAAAAATAGATAAGAAATCTCTTAAACCCCTACACTGATTTAAAACCAATTATCCTTAGACTTCTGACTCTATATACACCAGTTTATAATAATATTCACTTCCCATTCATTTTTACTTTTTTTTTTTTCACATTCTTTTACATAGAAAATACTTGTTATGGAGGGCCAGATCAGCACAGATCAAATATTAAATATGAATAAAATATTGAAATATTTTCTTAGAAGTATTTTATTAACTCCTGATATTTTGGAGAAAATACATCTTTTCAAAAGTGTTAAAATTGCAAGAGAGAAATACACCTGTGAGTTTGGCATTTCTGTCTTGTTCCTTTGAAAAGGAGTTCTTTAGCCAAAATATCAAGAACGATTAAATATTTCTAAGGTATCGTTTTAATATTTTTGTTACTTTTGATATTTTAATGCTTGATCGTATGCCCTCTAAAATGCATTGATTTTTTTGCATATTCTGCAATATTTCAAGCAAACAATAACTTACTTCTTTTCTTTAATATAATGATTCTGAAACTAATGACTTTGATTACAAACTAATTTAAAACTTGAGTTACAAAGAAAAACCTTAAAAACAGTTACTGTTAATGCAAGTAATTAGCTTATATAAACTGGAAATAATATTTATTTAAAAATACCCTTTACTCTCTGCCCAATGTAAACTAACATAACCAACCCTGTTAGGTCACCACTACACATTGTTCTTTAGCATGGCCTTAACTGCAATAGCTAAAACAAGCTAAAAAAGCTAAGGGAAGGAGGAAATTGTTAATTTTTCAATTAACTGGCTTCTTATCAATTGGCTATTTGTTCAAATCATTGTTAATTAACTATATTTAACAAGTACTGTTGAAATTATTTGTATTCCAACAATATATATTTCAAACTGTTCTCATAATCAGGGTTTACTGTATTTGGGTAGTCATCTGTGATCATTATAAAGTGCGCACGCACACACACACATCTTTATTGCTTAATTGTTATTTTATGAGTATCAAAGCTTCCAGTAACAGTGATCTCAGCCATATATGTTTGAACTTTTTAAACACACTGTTCATGGTTGTTACTAAATTTAAATGGTGAGATTATGATGAACAACTAGTTAATGTTATTATCACGCAATATACATCCTGAAGCAAAATCACAATCTGGGAAGCTTTACAAATTTACCTCAAACTTTTTGTTTGCTTATATTAAGAATATAAAAGTTTGAACTTTGATTTAATAGTATAAATCATAATTTAGTTTCAGGTATTATATACACAGCATATAAAACCATGTCACTTAGGCTTTGAGAAAATATTTTAAATCTGTGAAGATCATCTTAAATGCTGGATACATACATACATATATATATACCATCACCATCATTTAACATCCATTTTCCATATTGGACGCTTGACTGGATTTGACAAGTAGCAGGACTGTGTTGAGCTCCCATGTCAACTTTGACATGATTGCTACCGCTGGATGCCCTTTTAAATGCCAACCACTTTTCAATGTGTACTAGTGCATGGATAAATACATGCATAAATACATGCATAAATACATGCATACATTCACAGAGATATTATATGTGTGGATACATATCCATAAAGATACACATACGTATATAGTTTGGTAAGAATGTATGTGCAACTTTATACATTGTCACTGACCAGTATATATGTGAAAGACATTTAACCCTATTGGTTTAAATCTATTTAACTGTAGAATATGTCAGTTTTATAGTTAGGGAAATAATCTTTGTTATAATCCTCCCCACTATATCTATTTGGGTATAAAAGATAAAGAAAAGTAAATAAGCAGCAAATTTGAAAAAAGGAATTGCTTTGATGTATCAAAGAATTACTTGGAAAAATTCTAAGAGTAATATAGTATTACATTCTTTCATCAACTGAAACAAGAATACAGATTTCCAGATTTCTCAATTTATTGTTAAATCACTAAATATTTGTTTCTGAAACAACTATTTTATGTGCTCAGCTACTCACAATGTTTATGATAGGTACTACTGTGGAAAATATAGTAGATGTATTATCATCATTTTATGTCCATTTTTCATGCTGACATAGGTTGAACATAGGTTGAACCTAGTTCTAAATACTGCAGGGTAATGGTTATAGAGTCCAGGAATGTAGACAAAATTGGAAAAATCAACACATTATTTCATTTGTTTGCTGTGTTAAGTTTAAGTCTTCCTGTAAGCTTTGGAGAAAGTAAATTCTCTACTAGTCTAGTGTAATGCTCCTCACTAAAGGAGATCCAGTTATTTAGGGTTGGTCCCATAACCCAATAAAACTGCAACATCCATTATCATCAATTTCATTTAAATATACAACAATTTCAAATTAGCTCATTATAAAGTTCATCTAATTTAAATAATTTCCTTTTCTATTTTTTTTCATCCCTGCTGCCACAAGGTGCACAGCCTAGTGATTAGAGTATTACACTCATGATCATAAAATCTTGGTTTTGATCCTTAGACCAAGTAGTGCTTTATGTTCTTTAGTAAATCACCTCTTATGTTGTTCCAGTCCACTCAGCTGTACATGTATTCCAGCCATATCTGGGAAGTTAACCCTACAATGGACTGGAATCCTGTACAGAAAGAAGTGTTGTATGTTGGGGTGCTGAAAAGATCATGGCTTTAAGGGTATTGTGAAAGGTTTGGTTGTTGGCCCAACCTCCTGAGTTCTTTCACAGGGCTTAGTAAAACTGAAGGACTGTTGCAATAAGAGTGTGAATCTCAGAAGGGAATATGTTGGATGAAATCATAACTAATTGATCCTCCTGTATTTTCTTTTACCTAAAGCCAAGAACTTTTCAGCACCTCCTCGTAATCTCACTCACTTGTACACTATGGAAATTGAGTTAATTTCTGGATTTACGAACCCTATATCTCATGATAGACTAAGCCTAAGTCTACTAGTTAAGAAAAAATGTTAAGAATTTTATAATTGTTTAATTGAAGTTAATTAAGTCATCTTATTTATTATGTAATATATCAAATTGATATCAAAACCTGTTTGATGTAAATAAAATGTCTGCATATATATATAATTATAGTGTATATATGATTGTTCAAGTGTGTCGGTACATAAATGCAAGTTTGTTTATACAGAATAGCCTACTAAATACAAAATGGTTTTAATGAAAATTAAAATTACATAAATTATCTGGTTGACTGGTTTAAAGTTAGTATTAGTACTATTATTGCACTAATATGTGTGTGTATGCATGCATGTGTATGTGTGTATAAGTGTATATATATATATATATATATATATATATATATATATATATATATATACATGCATACAAACACACACACACACATGTGTTTGTGTATATATAGTACTTATTTTTTTAAAGCTTGGTACTTATTCTATTGTTCTCTTTTGGCAAGCCACTAAGTTACAAGGACAGAAACACACACGTAGATATATATATTCACATATATGATGGGCTTCTTTCAGTTTATGTCTACCAAATCCCCTCACCAGGTTTTGGTCAACCCAAGGCTACACATTTATTTATAATAGTTATTTCATTTCTCTGTCTGAAGAATTTCTAATAGGAAATTTCTTACATGTCTATCTAACATGTAAAACTTAGTAAATCTTATTAGCAAATGAAACATGTGTAATGGTGAATAACTAACACCAAAGAATTTCCAATTTCCTGTTTTGTTACATATATGTAAGTATATATATATATATATACACAAACATGTACATAGACATATATGTTTTTCATGTTCATACCTTTGCACACAATCTGTCCAGACAAACCTCTCCCCCACAACTCATCTTCCTAACTCCTCCCTCATCTCCTCACCCAAGTTTATCACTCACTGTATTGTCCTCCCCTCTGTCTCTCATGCTCCCTTTGCAACCTTGCAAGCCAACATACAGAGTTTCTCTTGAATCTCTTTCCCACAACATGTCTTTCTAACACCCCTTCCTTTCCTCCACCTCCCAATCTTCTTACCCACTCACTCACCCTATACTCACCCTATTCAATTTTTGGTTCCACTTCATTTATATACACCACCCTGTAACTTGAATACACCCCCCTTCCATCGCATCTTTACCATCTCTCTCCCCACTCTCTCTCTAAATGACGTAGCAATGCATCTCATTTACTGCACTTGATTCATACTCTTTAGAGAACTGCATGAATGGGTGCTGCCATTGCAATACATCTCCTATTAGTAATTCGTCAAATCTGTTTGAAGAATTACTAATATGAGATGTCTTACATGTTTTTCTACATGTATACCATTGTAACTCCTATTAGTACTGAAACATATGTAACACAGAACAAATAACACGAGAAAAATTTTCCAGTTTTTTGTTTTAGTATGTAATTACTTTGCAATGACTATTTTGCAGTATTCTCCAGTATTTTCAACTCTCGTATAAAATATAACTTCTACAGATTCACTTTGGAATGAATACTGGCATATGTGGATGTGCTTCATGAAGATACAGCTGGGATAATACACCTATCTGCATAATATATGAAGGCACATGGCTTAGTGATTAGGGTATTTGACTCACAATTGCTAGGTTGTGAGTTCAATTCCCAGTGATGCATTGTGTCCTTGAGCAAGACACTTTATTTCACGTTGCTCCAGTCCGCTCAGGTGTAAATATGTGTAGTTCCTGTATATCAAAGGGCCAGCCTTGTCACACTTTGTTTCACGTTGAATTTCCCTGAGAACTACATTAAGGGTACACCTGTCTGTGGAGTTCTCAACCACTTGCATGTTAATTTCATGAGCAGGCTGTTCTGTTGATTGGATCAATTGGAATCCTCATCGTTGTAACCAGCTGAGTGCTAGTAGTATATGTATGTAAGTGTGCATATACATATTTCATTGGACCACTGTAATTGGGTCACTGACATGGATTCCAGTAGAGTTATCTTAGTGACCAGCATGCAGTGGTGCAATGACAATTTCAATAACCTCCAAAAACAAATAAAAAATTAATATAACATCTTTGTATGTATTTAGATAGCTAGGACAACTCTTATATGATGTAACTGCTATTTTTAAAGTGTTTATATAAGACATAAGATTTATAGGGTTTATAGAATTCTATGGTTACACCCAGAGTTCTTTAAAAGTCAAAGTAACTAATATATCATAAAAGAAATTTAATGACAAAATGCAACACCTGTAAGAAGATATCATTAACTGTGATGCTGATATTTTAGCTGTTATATCATAACCTATCCAGCTCCCACTCGAATTCTTCTGGTTGCAGTAGAACTGCCTGTTACTAAGAATTTGGTTTCTGGTTACGATTTAGTTAAATATACTTAGTAATACTGTGATTACATTCTGCTACATAGAATTTTACCTAGATGTGAATATTTAGATGTTGATACCTACATGTATATGTGTAGAAACATATACCCTCATATATATATGTACATATATGAGCATGTGTATAAAAACATATTTACATGTATATGTGTCTATGTAATGTATGTGTGTGTATATACATACATACATACATGCATGCACACACACATATATATATATATGTATTTGTGTGAATGCTTTTACATATGTATGTGTATATGCATATGATTAGCATGGAATTTCAAATAAAAATAAGTTATTTTGAAAAGCAGTAACAAGAAGCTCAGAGTAAACAACAGTGAAATCTTAGTTTTATTTGCTTGAATGCTTCCTTATATTTGTTTATATTGAGATAAACACAGACACACATGCAGGTATAGACATATACACATAACTACATATATGTACATATTTGTGTTTGTATGTGTGTGTGTATATATATATATATATATATATATATATATATATACAGAGTGGATGTTACTGTTGATATATATATATATATATATATATATATATATATATATATATATATATATACATATATGTGTGTACATATTTGTGTGTGTGTGATTATTAAACTAGCTCTAAAATAATAATCTTATTTTAGTAGAAATATATGTTAAGGTAGTGACTGGCAGAATCATTAGAGAGCCAGGCAAAATGCTTAGCAGCATTTCATTCATCTTTATGTTCTGAGTTCAAATTCCGCTGAGGTTGACTTTACTTTTCATCCTTTTGGGGGTTGATGAAATAAATACCAGTTGAACACTGGAGTTGATGTAATAAATTACCCACTCCCTCCAAATTTCAGGTGTTGTGCCTTTAGTAGAAAAGATTATTATTATTATTATTGTTATTATTATGAGGGCGGTGAGCTGGCAGAATTGTGAGCACACTGAACAAAATGCTTAGTGGTATTTCAGCTGTCACTACGTACTGAGTTCAAATTCTGCTGAGGTCAACTTTGCCTTTCATCCTTTTGGGGTCGATAAATCAAGTACCAGTGAAACACTGGGGTTGATGTAATTGACTAATCCACTCACCCAGAATTTCAGGCCTTGTGCCTATAGTAGAAAGGATTATTATTATTATTATTATTATTATTGTGTGCATGTGTGTGTATGCATATGTGTATGGGAATATAGCTATTTACATGTGTATATATTTATATGTGCTGTGGGTGTGCATATGTGTTTATGCACTATTCAGTTGAGTCTTTAAACATTTTAAACCTTAATCATCACAGATTAAGTTTGACTGATATCTATATTTGTATTTAACCAAAAATGCAACCCAGCAACTACTTTAGCAATTCAACAGACAAAATAACTCTACAGCCCAGCCAAGTTCTGAAACTGAATACTTCAATGGCTTAGTTCAGATAACTCAGTATAAGTTAGTATATGTTTACAGCAACCACTAACTTTACGACAATATTATAAGCTTCTGGTTAATGTTTTTTTTAAATGAATATTTTCCTAAATTCCCATGCATCTTCCTCTCTTTCTCTTAGTCTTTTTGTCTGTCTGTTTCTCTTTCTCTCTTTCTCTCTCTCTCTCTCTCTCTCTCTTCTCTTCTCTGTTTGTGCTTTCTTTTCTCTTTCACAATCAGCACAAAAAGAAGTAAAAATAATCTGAGACTCTGCCTTTCCGTTTAGATATTATTATTACCACTATTACTATTAACGTCACTGGTTCTTGGGTGCCTTTAGTAGATTCTCTATCACCACTGTTTTATCTCTTTTCAGGTCCATCCAATCATTCTCACCCATTCTTCTAAATGTGAATAGCCATGTAGCTCCTCTATCACAACCCTACCCCATACTCTACACCCTTCTCCCATACTTGAACCCTTTATCTCCTCATTCAAATTACCCACTTACACACACACACACACACACACACACACCCAGGGTGTAAATTGGTTGGCATTAGGAAGAGCGTCTAGCTGTAGAAACCATACCAAAATGAATAATGGAGCATGATACAGTTCTTGGACCCATCAAATCCTATCAGCTCTTAGCAGCATGTGCTAGAAAGTTTGAAGATGATAAT
>NC_142934.1:28956675-29046675 GCF_046866305.1 Octopus bimaculoides
GGTACTGGGGTTGATACAATCAACAAACTTGCTGGCCTTGTGCCCAAAATTAGAGTCAGTCATTCATTCAGTTTTGCACCTGTTTTTTCATGCAGGTATGCATCAGATGAAACTTGTTAAGACAGTTTTCTCTATAGCTAGATGCTCTCACTGTTACTCAGACTAACACATTATCTTTTATTTTCCACATTCTATAACCTGCTACTTCACAATGTACTATACCTTGCAGGACAAAATCACACTTTATCATACTCTGTGTGGTTACTCAACCTGCTAGGAATAACAGCCAAATAAATAAAGACCTAATGGCCATGGATGAAATACCTTTGATCATGGGTCTGCTTGATGAAAAAAGACCAGAGATAAATAATGACAACAACAGCAAACTACAATGTGACATGCTGTATTGCACCCAAACTACATTAATGTATTCTATGCCATACTGCCATACCACCTCACACAATACTATACCATACCATACACAAACACATGCATATATAAATGTGTGTGTATGCTGTGTTATTTATTTATTGCCCACAGGGGGCTAAACGTAGAGGGGACAAACAAAGACAGACAAAGGGATTAAGTCGATTACATCGACCCCAGTGCGTAACTGGTACTTAATTTATCAACCACGAAAGGATGAAAGGGAAAGTCGACCTCGGCGTGATTTGAACTCAGAACATGATGGCAGACGAAACACCGCTAAGCATTTCGCCCAGTTTGCTAACGTTTCTGCCAGCTCGCTGCCTTGCATATGTGTGTGTATGCTGTAGTATGTTAGCCTGTATGAGAGTTATGAGTGAAAATACACTCATATGAATTTTAGTGTTTATATATGAATACTTGCATAAAATGGGTTCTTGATGGAAGTATATGCGTGTTAATTATGTACACAAGTATATATATATATGCACATGTATTTGTGTGTGTATATATGTGTATGTGAATATATATATGTATATATAAGTATGACATGAAAAGGCTTGCATGTTATATGTGCATTACCAATTAATTATATATCTTCAAACATCAGCCACTCCCCACAATTAAATCACTTAAGCTTAAATTCATTATATATTCACATCACAAAATCTCCAGGATAACAGGCCACTGGATTAGTGAAAAACTGTTGGTCTCTGTTTTTAGTAAATACTTCTCTTGATCATTTCTTATCAAATGCACACACACACACACACACACACACACACACACACACACACACACACACACACACACACACACACACACACACACTATAGTGACAAACTGCTTGAACAATTCTCAGAAATCCATGGATTTACAAATGATATTTTTTAATAGAAATCAATTGTCTGATTCCATAGATTTCATGCAAACATATTTGCAGTTATTCAATCAGAGTTTGAACAATGGATGATGGTTAAAAATGGTGGAGTTGTCATCTTATCCAAATTAGATTAAATGACTACAAATACATTTACACAAAACCTATAGTATCAGACTGTTGAATTCTATCTATCTATCTATCTGCCTGTCTGTCTGTCTGTTTATCTGTCTGTCTGTCTGTCTGTCTGTTGGTATGCATGTATGTATCTCTATATATAACTATATCTATATCTATCTATCTAGTTGTCTGCCTGTCTGCTTGTTGGTATGTATGCATGTATGTATCTATATATATATGTGTGTGTGTGGAGGTGCAATGGCCCAGTGGTTAGGGCAGCGGACTCACGGTCATAGGATCACGGTTTCGATTCCCAGACCGGCTGTTAGCTCCATGAGGCTCCGGCAGGGGATGGTGGCGAACCCTGCTGTACTCTTTCACCACACCTTTCTCTCACTCTTACTTCTTGTTTCTGTTGTGCCTGTAATTCAAAGGGTCAGCCTTGTCACACTGTGTCAGGCTAAATATCCCCGAGAACTACATTAAGGGTACACGTGTCTGTGGAGTGCTCAGCCACTTGCACGTTAATTTCATGAGCAGGCTGTTTCGTTGATCAGATCAACTGGAACCCTCGATGTCGTAAGCGACAGAGTGCCAACAACAAACAAGACAGCAATCTATCTATCTATCTATCTATCTATCTATCTATATATATATGTATATATATATATATATATATGTATATATATATATATATGTATATATATATATATATATATATATATATATATATGTATATATATATATATATATATGTATATATATATATATATATATATGTATATATATATATATATATATATATATATATATATATATATATATGTATATATATATATATATGTATATATATATATATATGTATATATATATATATATATATATGTATATATATATATATATGTATATATATATATATATGTATATATATGTATATATATATATATGTATATATATATATATATATATGTATATATATATATATATATATATATGTATATATATATATATATATATATATATATGTATATATATATATATATATATATGTATATATATATATATATATATATTTATGTATATATATATATATATATATATATATATATATATTTATGTATATATATATATATATATATATATATATATATATATATATATATATATATATATATATATAATCTTTTATACACATACAATACACACAGACGTAGACATGTATATATATATATATATTTAATAACAGTTTGAATAAGCTCCACAGTACCTAAAATTTAATGGATGTGAGTTACATTCACTTCATCAGATGTTTAAAGAATGTCTCTAAACATCTGATGAGGTGGATGTGTCTTATTTTCACAAAGCTTTAAGTAATGTGATGTACAGACATCTTTTATTAAATAAATGACAAAATGACACTCCAACCAAATATGTTAAGTGTTATTTTCTTTCATTTGGTCACTCACTGATGCACACACACACACACACACACACACACACACACACACACACACACACATAGTTTGTTAGGTAAATAGTTAGATACATTGATAGACTGACAGACAACAAAAATATTTCTCTTCTTACTCCATGCTGAGTCCATAAAGTGACTCAACATACTTTGGAAATTTAATATGAGCCCAACCCACATGCTGAGAGCTACAACAAAAGCAGTTGTATTCAACTCAGTTCATTTATATCTTGTTTAAAGTTTATTATATTTTCAAATATCAATAAAACAGACAAGATAAATAAAAATATACCTAAAGTAAATAAAAGAAAAGAAAAATTCATACATGAAAGCTTTTTCAATGAGTGTCTCTTTCATTTTTTTTTTTTATGAAAAGGGCTTATCACTTGAAAAATGTTTATTTTCCAGTAACTCATAAAAAAAACAAAAGCATCATTATCAACATGATCATCAACATTAACAACAGCAACAAAAGTTAATCTTTTGATTTCAACAACTAAAGTCAAACATAGCCTCTAAACTATATAATGTTATAGTATCATTGTGGAGAGAAAATCTCTCAAAAGGTTTTCTAATAAAAAGCAACACATTAAATAGACAAATAGATATATAAATACAGGAATAACCTATGTCATCATTTCTTCCTATCTTTGCCTGTGGCAGAATGTACACCAACATGAGATAGTTGCTTCCATAGTATTTGATCCTTGGCATGAGCATTCAGAGCATGCTCCACTCCAAGGTTGCTAGGGTGAATCCCTGGTCACATTTGTCATGCTGTTAAGCTTTAGCCATAAAACACAGTCCAGAATGCTAGTTTGACCTAATCTCCCATCTTATTAGCCTTAGTGTTACTGTATTTCTGTTGAAATACACTGTCCTTATTTCAATTAATTTTGAAAGTAAGGAAGGATGTAGTGAAAATAACTGTCATTATTAAGCTGGTGTTTGGAATATAAATGATTATAAAATTTTGATGGAAAATCTTAATTTAGTTGGTATCATAGATCCAAGAATCATCTCAAGCAGGCTGGTATCAAAAGGGTTAATAATGGTTTTCCATGATGGATGACACAAGGTTCCAAATTTGTAAAGGAAAATCACAATGAGCTAATTGGTTCCTTGTATATTACTGATATTTTATTGACTTCAGAAAGGTGGAAGATAAAACTAATCCTTGCTGAAATTTAACAACTACCCTTATGATAATGATAATAATAATAATAATAATAATAATAATAATAATAATAATTATAATGATGATGATGATGATTCTTTTTACTTGAGGTATAAGGCCTGAAATTTGTGGGGAAGGGGCTAGTCAATTATATCGACCCTAGTGTTCAACTGGTACTTATTTCATTGATCCCAAAAAGATGTTAGGCAAAGTTGAGTTTGGTGTAATAATAATAAAAATAGAGACTGGGAGATATTGGAATTGAGACATGTATTTGCTGAAAAGTGTCATCCTGTATTCTGCAAGAATTCTAAGAAAGATTCTTGAGATTGGAGATTTATTTTCACTCAACCTCAAGACAACAATCCCTACTAAAGCAGCACTTATAACTTTATAACAATATTGTTATTATTACTATTATTATTAAGGTGGCAAGCTGACAGAATTGTTAGTGTGTCAGGCAAAAAGCTTAGCAGCATTACTTGCGACTTCTGTTTTGAATTGAAATCCTGCCAAGGTCAGCTTCACCTTTCACCCATTCAAGGTTGATAAAATAAAGTACCAGTCAAGTACTGGGATCCTTAGTACTCAACTTGCTCCCTCCCTTCAAAATTGCTGGTCTTGTTCCAAAAATTAAACAGAATTATTATTATTATTACTACCACTTTTGTTGTCTTTTATTAATACAACTAATAGCAACAGCAACATGTTTGGTTACTATTTCTGTTTATTTGGTTTTCTTTCATATATTTTCTCTCCCCCTCTCTATTTTGAATACCTCTTACCTCCACTCTTGTTTATTTTCGATTGTTTGTTTATTTTCTTCTTGAATACCATTTTAATGTCTGAAATCTTAGGCAGTACATGAAACAATTGTTTTATTTTGTTTTTGTCCATTTTTTGAGTTCCAAGTGTCAGCTTAACCTAAAAAATTATGTTTTCTGTTGATCTTTTTTTTTTATATGTTGAGTCCAGTCTGTTTGAAAAGGATTGGAAATAATTCCATCAAAGAAAGCCATATTACTTTGCTCTAAATAGTATCTTAACCAAAAAGAAAAGTAACAAAGAAACAAAAGAATAACAAGAAATATAGTAAAAATTATTGTTTTATAAAGATTGGTTATTAGTTGAGTTAAAGTCTTGTAAGACATGTTAAATATACGCTAAGATGGCTTGGAATTTTCTATGGGGAGAGATTTAGTCAAATCCCTATTATCTTCATGTCTGATTAGCTCTTCAGTGAATATTTTAAGTTTTACACAGAAAAAAAAAAAGAGAAAATCACATTGTAATCTCATGTTTATATGCAAGCATTCTTTAGTAAAACACTTTGTAGATATTGATTGATAACATTGGCATAAGGTCTGGAATTTCTAGAGAATGATGTAATCACTTGGATTGATCAGAGAATATATCTAGGATTTATTTGATTAAACCTGGAGAGATGAAAAACAAAGTCATGCTTGCCAGGATTTGAACTCATAATGAGGAATATAACAAATGTAATTTAATAATGATGATGGGTAAGAGCTTAGCACACATATTTGCTTTTCTATTACATGAACTTTATAATTATTAAAATGATAAATATATATATATATATATGATATGCATGTGATATATATAATATATATATATGCATATGATGTGTACCAATATATGCATATGGTATACACCAATATATGCGTCACTATATATACATACATATATTCATATATATGTATATATATATATGTATATATATATATATATATCATCATCATAAATATACAGGGATTAGCATTGAGTTGCTTCTCCAACATACTGAAAATTTAGAAATAGCAGTCAAAGAACTACTGATTCTAAACTACAAATTTTTCTCTAAATATATAGTTTTAGGGAAAATAACCAAGTTTCAAGAACTCATCGATGAAAATCCACTATCACATATAGAAAAATTAACAATTAAAAGCACAATAAATGAGTATAATATAAAGCAAAGTAAATATCATTATTTATATGTCTGGTTGTAGAGTAACCAATGGTTTTGCATCCATCAAGCACTAGGCTTTATAGACAGCTTCTCAGACACAATGGCAGATGCATATCCTTTTGCGAAACCATTGGTCACTCTATAATCGGACAATATTGTATAATGTGAATAATTAATATACCCTCTGTATTGATAAATGTACAAGTGTTTGTTTTTTCTGATTCAAAGATTCTTATATATATATATATATATATATATATATATATATATATATATATATATATATATATATATATATATATATATATATATATATATATATATATATATACATACATACATACATACATATATACATACATATATATATATGTATTTATATGTCTGGTTGTAGAGTAACCAATGGTTTTGCATCCATAAAGCACTAGGCTTTATAGACAGCTTCTCAGACACAATGGCAGATGCATATCCTTCTGCGAAACCATTGGTCACTCTATAATCGGACATATACTTACCAGCTTGTAAATACAATGCTACTCTATTATTTAGAGTGTGCTTTTTTGGGATATCTGATTCAATGACGATATATATATATAATTCATTTTGATAGAACTCTTAGTCAAAGCTATAAATAATAGCATGTAAATATTGGTTTAACAGAAGTTTACAGAAGTTGTAGGTTCAAGTTCTATGAGCACCCTTCGATTTTTTTCTATCCAAAGATTTTTATTTTTTAACCCAATATTCACATGCTATTATATGTAGCTTTTCTATTTTGAGTTCCACAGATAAAAATAAATTATTTCAAATCTCTCAAGTTTCTAAATTCTTGTGACATAAACTGTATGTGTCTATATATATATATATATATATATATATATATCATCAACTTCATCATCATCATCATCATCATCATCATCATCATCATTTAATGTCTGGTTTCCATGCTAGCATGGGTTGAATGGTTTGACTGAGGTCTGGTGAGCCAGGCTCAATCTGATCTGGTAAAATTTCTACAGCTAGATGCCCTCCCTAATGCCAACCACTCTGAGAGTGTAGTGGGTGCTTTTACGTGCCACCGGCACGAAGGCTAGTCGGGCAGTTCTGGCAGTGACCACTCTCAAAAGGTGTTTTTTATGTGCTACCTGCATGGGAGCCAGTCCAGCAGTGCTAGCAATAACCACGCTCGAATGTTGTTTTTCATATGCCAGTAAGGCGACGCTGGCAACGATCATGCTCACATGTGCTTTTAATGTTCCACTGGCATGTGTGCCAATCAGGCGGTACTGTCATCGGCCATGTCAGCGATTTTGATTTGTTTTCACTTGCCTCAATAGGTCTTCGCAAGCAAAGTTCATTGTCTAATGAATGAGGGGTACTCATAAGTGGGCCGGTTACTCCCCATGTTCGGAGATATATATATATATATATATATATGTATATATATATATATATATATATATATAGATAGATATACGTAAAACAATTCAAATTACATCATAGTTTTTACTTACTTGGAAATTATTTAGTTATTTAGCTCATTTACTGCATCCTTTGTTTTGATATAAATATTACATTTATGAAAAAGATACAACTATAACATTTAGAATAAGATAAATATAGATGCATTCATGGTAAACAGCTTGCTTCCCAACCACATGGTTCTGGGTTCAGTCTCACTGCATGGCACCTTGGGCAAGTGTCTTCTACTATAGCCTCAGGCCAACCAAAGCCTTGTGAGTGGATGTGGTTGACAGAGACTGAAAGAACCCTGTCATATATATATATATCTATGTATATATATCAGATTGGAGCCTGGTGCAGCCTCCTGGCTTCCCGGTCCTCAGTCAAATCATCCAACCCATGCCAGCATGGAGAGCAGACGTTAAATGATGATGATGGTGATGATGCTGATATCTAGGTATATGTGTCCCTGATGATGATGATATTTATGTATTTGTGTTTTTTCCCCACCACTGCCTGACAGATGGTGTTGATGTGTTTATGTGTCCTTGTAACTTAGCAGTTTGGCAAAAGATCCTGATAGAATAAGTACCAGGCTTTAAAAAAAAATGTCCTGGGGTCAATTTGTTTGCCTTTCAAGGTGGCACCTCAGCATGGCTGCAGTCAAATGACTGAAACAAGTAAAAGATAAAAGATATACCCAAGATAAAAAATGAGACCTATTTTCAAATTCCTAAGTTTATAGAATCAACTTTCCTTTCATAGAAAAATATGTATATAAAACTATGTTTATAAAAGTTATAAAATGTGTATAAAAACTGGGTATATAACACTAAAAAATGATAAAAACAATATTCAACAACATTATATTTAGTAACAAGGCATGTTACTAAAGGATACTATTACAAAGTGCTTTAGTTTTTACTAAATTAGTTCTGTCAAGATTTAGTTGTGAAAATAGAATTTAAATAGATTTATCCTTTGAGGAGAGAGGTGGGTAGCAAAGCTTAGTTATGAGCAAGTTGTATTAATGTCCTTGCTTCTATTTCCTGCTGGAACCACTTAACTTTGCTTACATCATTAATACTCTTCAAAGAATGTTTAAATGTGACAACTTCCCACTTCCTTTTCCACCAAAATTCCAAGTTCTACATCAATGTAAAACTACTTTGGTATAAATAAGATTTAAGTATTTTGAAATAAAATCTGATAAATTCATTTTACATGTAAGTGAAATTTAAGGCTGCTTCTCCTCCATTTAATGTGACTTGCTTATTTCAAATTCTGAAATTTTTTAGTAATCTAGGAAATACCTACTTAGACTGAAAATGAATGAAGTGGAATGGCTACAAAGTCCATGATAGTTTGTTTGTAATAAGGACTATATTGGCAATAAGCTGTAGCTTGCTGATGTTCTCTCCACTGACTTTCTTATCATCTTCAAAGTAGAAGTTGAAGCATATGGCTGGTTTGAGACAACCTTGATGAACACCTGTTCCTTCTCCACTCTGACACTTTGTTGGTTCTTTTAGAGGTTACTAGCAGAGATACCCGACCATGCTCAGGATTAAAATGGCATAGTTTTTTTATTGTTTTACTTGTTTCAGTCATGTGACTGTGGCCATGCTGGAGCACCGCCTTTGGTCGAAAAAATCGGCCACAGGATTTATTCTTTGTAAGCCTAGTACTTATTCTATCAGTGTTTTTCGCTGAACCACTAAGTTATGGGAACGTAAACATAGCAACATTGGTTGTCAAGCAATGGTGGGGGTACAAACACAGATTTTTTTATTACTTATAAAATGCATACATTGAAATTATCAAGACAAATACGATACATAAAGATAATACACAACAAGGCATACATAGAATTGGGGAACTAAAATTATAAAATAGAAGTTGAAGGAAAGAAGTAAAAATAAAAGAAACGAATGAATTATGAAAAGATGAAATAATGAAGCAGAATGCCCACTCAACCCCCGGAGTCGAGTGGTTATTTAGACAGTTTTTCTCTTCTTTTTTTCCTCATTGTTTTTTTCCTCATTGTTTTTTTCCACAACACATTCTCAAGAAATCACAATTTTCTTCTTAAAAAGAAATAGTTCACATTTTTTCCCCACTTTTTTTTTTCTCCTCCCCAAAAAATGTTCATTATAAATTAATAACCTTTTCCTTGAAATTCTCCATCCTTGTATAATCCACAACCGACGGCCTTCCATTATAGTACACCAGTCCATTCATACTTATGATAAATTCACTGCAATATTTCCATAGATTGTTGCTCATTTCCTGATTCACCATTACACATATTTCCTCTTCTTTGAACCTCCCCTTAGGTAGCTTCACTCTAATTAAATTCTTCCATTTTGATATTCTCTTCTCAATTGATTTCATATAAAAAATTAAAATGCCTTTATGCTTGCTGAACTTTGCACCTTCTGGTCTCCTCGCTAGATTCTTATCCACTTCGTGTGCAGGTTCAGGCGGCTCTTTATCTTTTTTGTCTGCCTTCCCTGCTTCTGCTTTCACTCACTGTAACACTTCCCTTGATCTCGCTTTCTTCCTGCTCTTGGGGCTGACGAACCCTCTTTTGCCACTTTCATTTTTTCCTCTATCTCTTCCTTCTCTTGCTCATGGTTCTTGTTTTTTCTCTTTTCTATTTCTGCCTCCATCCTTCCTTCCATCTCCATTTCTCCTTCTATCTCCTCTTTCTCACTCTGCAATGGAACAGTCTGCTTATATAGGGTACACTTCAGTTTCATATGCCTCCTTTCACTGCAGATGTAGCAGTTGGGTCTGCGACCCTCTACTATCCCTTTCAGGGAATTTTCCCCTTCAATCTCTACCTATTAGGGAAGCCTCTCTATATCTTCAAATGTGGCCAAGAACCACATCTCTACCCCACTTCCCCACCAATTCAACATATCCATTCTTCCAACTTCTCTAAGCTCCGGCTTATCCTTGGTGGATGCTAGGATGGTCACTACTACCCACTCCGTCTTAATTTCAGGCAGTACCCTAGCTTTCCTGACCCAGACGCAGCACCTTCCCTTATATATACACATGTATATATATACACATATATACGAGTAATGGTGAACCAGTTCACCATTACCATCTCAGGGATCACTGCTCTTTGTTCTCTGATCTGATGCACATTGCTAGTGGAGTGGCTATGCTTACACTGTAAAGCCAGGAAGGAAAATGGCATGATCAGGCTCAAACTTTGATCATGTGACCACAATAGTACCAACTATAAGTACGCATGTGCTGAAGGCAATGTGATAATAATAAAGATATGTTATGGTGAAAGTGCAGATAAATTTTGACTCCCCCTCGTGTATATATATATAATGTGTGGCATTATTTTTCTGTAGTAATGCCCATTATATATATATATATATATATATATATATATATATATATATATATATATATATGTATATATATGTATATGTACTGTTTATATATGCTACATATATATATATACATACTACATATGTATACACACACAGATATATATATATACATGCATATGTATACACACACACACACACACACACACACATATATATATACACATATATATATACAAATATAAAAGTGGCCAAGCAATTTGTTATCTATGTTTGTTTTTAATCTATAAAGATAGATAAATATTTTGTCTATAATAATAGATAAAATTTGTTACCTATCTTATCATTGATTTGATTTTTATGGAATTAATTGATTTTCTTGATTAATTTGTTCATTATTTGTGTGATACTGATTTACATAATAAAAATTTGTATAAATGAAAGCTTTGTTTATCAAATTTATAGTAAGTTTTCTGTTAATTATCTGCACAGCTTTGCTTATATACACTTCTTTTTTTTTCCACTCCTCTCCTGATTGAACTACATTGCACTACTAACTTGATCTCTATTTCCAAATATTTCTAAAAATATGCCATTCAAATTATCAGTTTTAAGATTTCCTTCACTTAAGTTTTCTTCATATTTTAGCTCAATGATTTTTAATAGACTTTCTAGAAAATTCTGAAGTAGTGTAAGTGTGCTTTCTTTAAGAAAAAATTATTTCCTGGAATTTCCCAAATTATTCATTAATCTACATTTTAAATTGTTATATTATGCTAATCTGGGGATCTTTTACATTAGACTGAAATATTTTTCATATGGCTTCATTCTGGATTTTCCTTTTTCTTCATTTTATCAAAAATCCTTCTGTAATGTTACTAAAAATATGTGGGTGATATCTCTAACATACCATGATATCTACAAGTTTTGGTAGAAAACAAAACTCCCTAATTATTTTACAAAGTTTTCTATAAACTAGTGTTATTAAAAAGAATGTGGAGTCAAAGAGAAAGATTAAAGATAATATGCAATTTCCCAAGCACAACCCATAATATCCAACAGGATATGCACATGGACAACAAAACTCCAAGTTTTAAGATATTCTATTTACTTTTAAGGGTGTCAATGATAATTATCATCATAGTATGTGACATAATCAAAATACTGATATGCATTACAATATATATATATATATATATATATATATATATATATATATATATTTATTTTCAAATAAATTTCAACATTGCAGTGTTCAAGGTATAATATAAAAGGAAATTCCATAATTACAATTTTGTTTGTTATCAGTGGATCTTTAAATGATTTGTTCAATACTTGTTAGTTGTAACAATTTAAGTTTGTTTCTCATCACTCAGATATTTAGTATTTTTGAATATTTTAAAATTAGAATGTATTCTTAAATATGTTTTTTTTTTTTTTTGCTTTACAACTATTTTTCCTTCTTAGTAATGGTTAAAGGAATACATATTATTGAGACATAAACATTGCTCTATTACTGGATGGCCTTCCTGTTGCTAACCCTATCTGATTTCCAAGTCAGGGATTATTTTCATTTTACCCTTATTTAAAAGGATTGAGCTAGTGGATACTTTGTTAACAGAGAAATAACACTAAACATAGACATTTTATGCATAAACCACAGAATGTAAACATTCCAATGACATGCATGCACACATGTATACATATTTATATGCATGTACATTTGTATGTATACACATATCTGTGTGTGTATCTATCTATCTATCTATCTATCTGTGTATATATGTATCTCTCTCTCTCTCTCTCTCTCTCTCTCTCTCTCTCTCTATATATATATATATATATATATATATATATATATATATATATAGATAGATAGATAGATAGATAGATAGATATATACGGGTTTGTGTATGTATATATATATATATACAGATTTGTGTGTGTATGTATATATATATATATTATACACACACACACACACACACACACACACACACACACACACACACACACACAGCTGTGTGTATGTGTGGGTGTATGATCGGCTTCTGTACAGTTTCTGTGTACCGAATTCACTCACACACTTTGGTCTGCTCAAAGTTATAGTAGAAGGCACTTACCCAAGGTGCCATATAGCAGGACTGGCCTAAGACCACATGAGTGGGAACAAGCTATTTCACCACACAGTCACACTTGTACCTATTATACACACACGCATGCACATATGTAAATATATACATGAATGTGTGTATATACATATAAGTATATATGTATATGTAGACATATACTTCTATAGGTGCAGGTGTGGCTGTGTAGAGGCACAGGCATGGTTGTGTGTTAAGAAGCTTGCTTCCCAACCACATGATTCTGGGTTCAGTCCCACTGCATGACACCTTGGCCAAGTGTCTTCTACTAACGCCTCGGGCCAACCGAAGCCTTGTGAGTGGATTCGATGGATGGAAATTGAAAGAAGCCCGTCGTAGATATATATATATATATATATATATATATATATATATGTATGTATATATTTATGTGTGTGTCTTTGTGTCTGTGTTTGTCCTCCCACCATCGCTTGACGACCGATGTTTACATCTCCACAACTTAGCAGTTTGGCAAAAGAGACTGATACAATAAGTACCAGGCTTACAAAGAATAAGTCCTGAGGTCGATTTCTTTGACTAAAAGGTGGTGCTCCAGCATGGCCACAGTCACACACAACTGAACCAAATAAAAGAATAAAAGAATTTATATATATTTCTTATTAGCAAACAGAAATAGTATTATTTCAAAACAGCAATCGTTATACAATATTTAAAGCAGATATATTGTTAAAAGCCTGAAAATTGTGGCATTTGTTTCAAAAAAGTATCTTTTATAAACATGTAGTGTTAAAAAGAACTGAAATGTATCAGCAGCAGACAAAAATTGTCCAGCAGCAGTGATGGCATTGCTAAGTACATATTTCTGCTTCTTTAAGCTTCATTAGTAGCAGGTATCCACTAGCAACTGCATGCTGAAACAAATTTAGCCTCTCCTGATATGGAAAAACAGTGATTGAAAAATTTTAGCTGATAGCTATTTTTAAGAGATAAAATTGTTGTGACAGTGTATCGGGAAACACCTTGTTTCTCTCAATTTGGTCTCATATGACTCAGTGACATTATGTATACTTGATGATGTATTTTGAATAATTTTCTTGCACACACATTTATATAAATATATATGTACACAAGCATACATGCATATAAATATATGTGAATTGTTGTTGTGGTGGTGGTAATAATAATAGTAGTGGTAATAGTAGTAGTAGTAGTAGTAGTAGTAGTAGTAGTGGTAGTGGTAGTAGTAGTAATAGTAGTTGCTGTTGTTGTTGAACAGTTTTGTTGTATTTATTGCTCAGCAACGGCCATAGACACAGATACAGAAATATCAATGAAAATGAGGAGTGAAGGATAAACATGATTGCAATAATGATAAAATGTATGACACTGCTCATGATAATATTGACAAAAGACATGGCAAAATAAGCTAATGATTTTCCATGGAAATATTGGGTCATCCCATAAATAATGTGGTTTTTTTCAATTACATGAACTAAAAATCAGAGGGCGATGGGATAAACTACCTGCAACAACTTGCTATAAAAGCAGGTATTAATTTTACCTTGTGCTTATTCATTTGAAGAGTGCAGTTCGATTTTAACAGTTATTTTTTTAAAGCTATAATGGAAGTGACAAAGGAGCATATTCAGCATATTTTGCTTTATGAGTTCAATAAAGGCAACAATGCAACAGAAAGTATGAGGAATATTAATGCAGTATATGGGGATTGGACAATAAGCATAAGCCAGTGTCAACAGTGATTCCAAAAATACTGAGCCAGAAACAACAGACTAGAAGACAAGCTTCATCCTGGAAGATATGTACAGCTTGTCGAGGACATCCTGCAAACCCTGGTGGAACAAAATCCCATCATAACTGTTCAGGAACTAGCAGAGAAGCTTGAATTTGGTCATTCATCTATTCATCGACACCTGTGTGCCATTGGGAAAGTCAGAAAATTGGGTCAATGGGTTCCTCAGAAACTTTCCGACTCTAATTGTATGCAAAGAGTGAATGTATGCTCTTTTTTGCTGTCATGTTTCACAAATGAATCTTTTTTGGACGAAATAGTGACTGGTGTTCAGAAGTGGGTTCTCTATAAAAATGTCAAGTGCTGAAGACAGTGAGTATGGAAAGGAGAAATACTGGCACCCCAGGCTAAAGAATGTCTTCACCCACATAAGGTGTTGTTATCTGTTTGGTAGGATATGAAAGGTTTGAACTTTGAACTTTTAAATCCAAACCAAACGATAACAAAGGAGATCTACTGCGAGCAGCTTGAGTGGCTTAAGTCATCACTAGAAGAGAAACAACTATCTTTGGTTTCAAGACGAACAGTGTTCTTCCGCCAGGATAATGCTTGGCCACATACAGCGAGGATGATATTCGAAAGGCTAGAGCAGTTTGAATGAGAAACAGTGCCCCACCCACCATATTCACTGGACATTGCACCATCATCTGATTATCATTTATTCCACAGTCTTCAAAATTATTTGGATGAAAAAATATGAATTCTGTAGATGAGGTCAGAACAATACTAGAGGAGTATTTTTCACTGTGGGCAAGTGAATTTTGGAAGAGGAGCCTTGCAAGTCTACCAGATAGATGGAAGAGAATTGTAGAAAATGAAGGAGAGTATATTTTAGATTAAAAAGAAGTATTATTTATGGGGTGGCCCAATTCATTGCTTGTGAAGAAGTGTAGGGGTGGTATCTATTTACTGACTTTTAGAAAAGCTTATTACCAATGTATCATATGTGTCAATTAGAACCTATGTAAAATAGAATTTGGCTACATGTACATGCATACATACATATATATATACACACACATGCACACATATACACATGCACACATATGCACATTCACCATGATAGATCGCTGACCACTACATTTATATTTTTTTCTCCTTGTTTCTCTCCTTATTTCTTTCTGTGTTCCTTTCAGTTGAAGAGCGTAGGCTCGAAATGTCAAAGACTTTCTCTATTCCCGAGCATTAAACTAATACATCCATTTGTTGTTTACACCACCTGTCTTCTTCTGTTGTTTTTTTCGTAAATTCTCCCATATATATACACACACACACACATATATATACACACACACACACACATAGAGACAGAGAGCTTATTGTGCATAACAATATGTGTGTGTGTGGTGTACAGAGAGAGAGAGAGGGAGAAAAGTGTTGTGATCCTTGTCTCCCCAAAGAAGACTTAGTAAGTGGACGCTTATACTGTATAAATTCTATAAAGATGGTGTGAGGACAAAGGAAAGTTCAGCTCAATATTGCTCATACATGCACACACACACATATTTGTGCAAACTGAAACAAGAAGAAAACAAAACCAAACACTGAAAATCTCTTTATTCACTTATGCACTAATTGATATTAGTCTAAATCAGTAGTTCTCAGTTGAGGTCCACATAAAATGTCGTTAAAATTTATCTGTGATAAATTGATTATACTTCAACAATACACAAAATATTTTAACAATTTTTTTTACGTGCAATTCCTAAAAATTTTTAATTATAAAAGTATCATAGGATTTTTTAAACATCAAATGGTTAGGAGGGTCCATCTGAGTAAAATAGGAACCAAGGGATCCCTAGGCAAAAAATGGTTCAGAACCATTGGTTTAAATGAAACTGAAATGAAATGAAATAATGAGATAACAAAATAATAGTGTTTTATCTGTTTCATTTAATTTATCTTTTAAATTTCAGTTCAAAATTTATAACAAACACAAAATGCTAATAGCCAATAGAATTAATAAGTAGCTGAGGTTAATGCTATCTCATTTCTTTTTCCTTTTATTTTCAAGAATTCCAGAAAGTATTTCATTCATTTCTATCTTCTTTTTCAGTGAAAATTCCTCACCTGAAAAATTTTCAGTGAAGTGTATACATCCATGCTTTAAACATTTTTAATTATTTTTGATTAATTAATTTTTTGTCAATAACAGCAGGAGTGAATGGCTAAATGATTAGAGTATATGGTTATCATCAACACCACCACCACCACCACCACCACCACCATCATCGCCATCATCATTTTTACATCTTTTTTTGCTTTTTTGTGTACAACAGTATCTCTATGTATAATAACATTTTCTATTTATTGAGTTCTTAGAAGATTATTATTATTATTATTATTAATATTATTTTACTTCTTAAAACTCTCAGTCTTACTTGCTCTGGTTGATTCTGTGAGAGCAGACAGCAACCTGTTGTCAAAGGTCTCACAGGGTCTCTTTCTGCAAGCTATAAGCTTTGGTACTTAGATGTTAACTATTATGGAAGACACTCAACACCCAAGCACCAATCTCAAAATCCTATCTGTCCCCAATAGAGCAGTTTTTTTTTTTTTTGCCTTCATGTCAATTCCAATTTCTCCAACATATTTCTTAACAGTTACTCTCCTCATTGCCCACATCCTTACAATTATTATTATTATTATTATTATTATTATTATTATTATTATTATTATTAATATCGTTTTTATTAGGGGCAGCGAGCTGGCAGAATTGTTAGCAAGCTGCGCAAAATACTTAGCAGAACTTCATCTGTTTTTACGTTCTAGGTTCCAATTCCACCAGGGTTACCTTTGCCTTTCACCCTTTTGGGGTCAATAGAATAAGTACCAGTTGCAGACTAGGGTTGATTTAATCGACTTAGTCCTTTCCCCAAAATTGCTGGCCTTGTGCCAAAATTTGAAACTATTATTATTATTGAAAGATACAGATAAGGAAGTCATTTTTTATTCTCAAACACAGGATAATGCTAATAATTTAGCATGAACAGGATAAACTATCCATATTTCCAGAAAAATTATTATTTTATTGTCTTTGCACAGCTTCTAACGCTGGGGATGTACTATGGTGTCAGCTGTTCACTACCAGTGAACTAAGGTAACATCCCTTATTTTTTTAACACCATCCGGCGTATTCAAGCGGTTCCAAGCAGTGCTGTTTTCTGCAAGTGCTCAACCCTTATTGCAGCCCCTATTTGTTCCATGTACTTGCAGCCCCTATTTGTCCCATGTACTATTGTTGTTGTTGTTATTATTATTATGGCAGTAAGCTAGCAGAATCATTAGCACATCAGACAAAATTCTTTGTGACATTTTCTCTGGTTCTTTACATTTTAAGTTCAAATTCTGCTGAGGTTGACTTTGCCTTTCATTCTTCCAGGATCAATAAAATAAGTACCTGTTGAGCACTAGATTTGATGTAATCGACTTACTCCTTCCCCTGTAATTTCAGGCCTTGTGCCTCTAGTAGAAAGGATTACTACTATTATTATTATTATTATTATTATTATTATTATTATTATTATTATTATTATTATTATTATTATCATCATTAAGGAAGTGAGCTGGCAGAGTCAATAGCATGTTGGACAAAATGCTTAGCAGCATGTCTTCCAGTTCTGTACATTCTGAGTTCAAATTCTATGAGGTCAACTGTATTAGTTTTCCTTTGGAAGTCAATAAAATAACATACCAGTCAAGTACTGAAATTGACATCCCCTCCCCTCTCCTTGAAATAAGTTGTTGACCAAAATGGGAAATAATAATAATAATTATTATTATTATTATGTTTTATCAATATTGTAGTCATTGTTTTAAATCCAGTAGAATTAAATGTCTAAATGGTTAGTATGGTATACAACCATCATCATCATCATCATCATCATCATCATCATCATCATTATTATTGTTATTGGACAAAACTTCTTGGCAGTATTCTAAGGCATGATACCTTCCTACCACCAACTTTTGTGTTCTTTACACTGTTGCCTAAATGGTGTCATTTGAAGACTCATGGAAATAAACATACATGCATACACACTCACACCCATCCCATATGCTCCTATGCTGTTTCCATTTACCAGTTTCATTGCCAAGGCATTGATCAATTTGATGTTATGGAAGACACTTGCCTGTGGTTCCATATATGTATATAATCATCAGCTGTCCATCTGTTATAAGAAAAGCAGATTCAATTTGGGTTATATATATGTGTGCGCATGTAGTCAAGCAGTATATTATTGGTTATGGCATATAACTGACCAGAATGTTACCTTTGGCTTTGCACCCCAACTATTGTATCTGGGCAGTATTGACAACTTTACAGTTATACTTGCTGGAAAAGTGGTCATACTGCATGGGTGCAATATGTGGCATGAAACTGATGGTAACATTCTGGCCAGTTATAATGCCATAACCAGGAAATTATTGCCCAAAAATATATTTAATTGGTGATTTGCTGCCAGATATCATCATAGTACACAACACTATACTCTTTCCTTTAACTATGCTGAGATTATTCCTACAACACACAATGGTGATCATACCACATCTACCTACTGGTGCCTAAACAAAACTGCTGCCAAACACCCTGATGATTTAGGAAAACCACAGTAACTTCTCAACAAGAATTTTGGAATGCACGCAGTAATTTTCAAGGTACAGATACAACATTGATTTTCTGAAGCCTTCTGTTCCAAAGCTTTTCTGGACGATTGATTTTTCACCTCAAATTAAACAGATATTATGTTTACTTAATTAAATTAAATACAGGTACCTGTGCATTAGTTTAAACCAACTTGAAAGCCTCACTCTGTGCAGACTTTTAAGCTAGCTCCTGCAGAGGGCTAATTGGGCCTATGGCCCAAAACTAAAGAGAATAATAATAATAAAGCATTTGTTGCTACCCTACTAATATGATATTACTTAAGCTCAGTTTAAATGAAAAACTTGTAAGTTCACAAATTTTGGGAGTTTTTTTTTTTATTTGAATCTTCAATTGTTAGCGTATAACAAATCCTCATCCAGACCTGATCCCAATGCTGGATGTTCAAGAACCAAATGAAGGGTAGATTTTCAATCCTGGGATCATCCTGATTCCAAAAAGATATATATGTCTATGTAGAATGAATGTAGACTGAGATACAAGGGTCCTGGACAGACAGATGGACAGAATTTCATGTTTATTATAGATGATGCAAGTTTATTAAAACTGTACTGTGCAAGGTACTGTGAAACAAAGGACACCCAGTAAACTAGACTGGCAGCTGCTGGAATCGGAAGTTCTTGCTTGTAAATTAGTGTGAATTATAAGAAGTTCCAGACCATCAGTGTCTGGAAAGTCAGTGTTGTATCTATATTTTCTTTTACAAAATATGCATCTCCATACCACAAAATACAGTAATTCTCAAAATGGTTCCACAATGACTCAATGGGTTATGGAAAACTCAGCTCTCATTGCTATGGAAATAGTGTCAGAACTAAAATATGTCCTCTCTCTCTTCTAGATATAAGGAAGTTTGAGTTAGAATGTTTATTAGAGAGTTGGTATCTTGATTTGAGAATTAGATAACTTGATGAAAGTTGTTGAAAGTTTTAAAACATTCAACTATTTATAGATTGTCTAGACCAGGCTACCAGACAAACATTTACTGTTTAGAGAATCCTGTTGCTTCTCACGAGAAATATAAATACATTGTAGGTGTGCATATATATATATGTGTGTGTGTGTATATATATATGATGTGGATGTGTATGCATATGTGTAGAAACATATACATACAACAAATATATGTTTATCTTCCTATGTACACCCTCAAAATTCTAGACAAGCTAATATTTGACATAACTAACCCACACATCCCACTCTTCAAATCTCATCAATGGATTCAGACCACTAAACTCAACCACACACTATTCACAAACCTAACACAGAAAATAGATGGAGGCTTTAATAACACAAAATTGTTCCATACATACCATTATAGCATGCACCAACATCAGTAAAGTTATTAACTCTGTTCCTTGATATCCACTCACATGAAAGATACTCAACATTAAGAAACAAACCAGAATGCTGTCAAGCAAACTGTTTGTCAGGTCACCAAACCTGTATAGTGTACAACAACAATACTTCAGAAACTGCAATTACCTGAATGGTTAACTACAGGGATCTGTTCTCTCACTTGCACTTTTTCAACCTGTACTTACACAACCTTCTCACACATCCATAAAAGTTCATAAACTAATGACATTGCACTCACTTATTCCTACCTAGATAGAAACTGAAAGAAGCCCATTGTGTAGTTTGTAAAGGAGTGTTTGTGTGTCTTTTTGTTGTGACGTCACATGATGGTTGTAAGAGCTTCATCATCATACAAACAATATTGTTTATTTCCATGGCGGCGAACTGGCAGAAACATTAGCACACTGGGCGAAATACTTAGCGGTATTTTGTCTGTCTTTACGTTCTGAGTTTAAATTCCACCGAGGTCACCTTTGCATTTCATCCTTTCGGGGTCAATAAATTAAGTACCAGTTGCATACTGGGTCGATCTAATTGACTAACCCCCTCCCCCAAAATTTTAGACCTTGTGCTCAGAGTAGAAAAGAATATTGTTTGTTTCTAGTCCTCCATGAAAAACATTTTCTGACTGTGGGGAAAATATTACTAAGCTTCGAACCAGATGAAAGTTGGTGACAGGTGGGGCATCTAACTATAGAAAATCTGCCTCAACAAGTTTTGTACCCATGCAAACATGGAAAAATGGATATTAAATGATGTTACACCTGCTTATGTATTGGTCTATAATTTTGTATTATTACATACTTGTACATTTATAACATTTATGATTTTCTTCTTTCTTTTTTTTTTTTTTTTTAAATTGGAATCTCAACATACAAAGCAATGATAAAAACTTCTACAATGTTACAATTTCTGCTGATACTTGAGAAATTTTCCAGTATTACAGGGTACAATAGAAAAAAGTCCTATAACTTACACAACTATTTGTGATGCACTTGTGAAGTTAGACAGGTGGTAATGCTGTCTCTGTGTACTTAATGTTTTATCATTTTCTTTTAGTAATTCTCATGGTTTGTATCAGTGTACACCATGCACTTACTGTTCAAGTGTTTATCAAGAATGATTAATCTGGGTGGCTTTTTTGCCACACTCTGTTTAATATTTTGATGATTTCCTGTTGCTAAAATTAACAAACTTCTTTCATTTTTACAGCTATACTATTTTCTTGTAACCTGTTTATATGGCTTTTGCTTATATTTCACCACATTCCATGCATTTTCTCTTACAGACACTTTGTTAAAATTCATTTGAAAATTGTAGTACAAATGCATTTAAAGATATTTTATACATTTTTCTTCTAATAGTAAATTGCTAAAAGACATTAGCAGTTCATATATAAACTACTCAGACTATGTTAATTTTGTTTTAATTACAAAGAGTTCCTAATCTGTGACCTTAAAACTGTTATGTTTGAGAAATTTATTAGGAAAAACAATTGTTTTACACACACACACACACACACACACACACACACACACACACACATTCACACAATGAATATATATGTGTGTGTGTGTAGGTGTTGGGCGTGTATTTGGATACTGAGGACATCTATTTAAAACAAAATATTATACTTGTGTCCTTCTTCTAAAGATTTGTACCATCCTTTCTTGGAGAAATAACCTGTAGTCATTTCTTATAAAGATACATAGTCATGAATTTAAAAGATGACACATGAGAGTGCAACATTCATACCTTTCCGTGTAGATATCGTTGTCATATATTCATTTCTTATATAGATACATAATGCAAAATAAAATGTCCTCAGCAGTCATGGCCCATGTTTCACTGCCATGTAGCATAGCTACATGTGTCATACAGTTTACCTTTTACAGTCTACATGTGTTATAAAGTCTACCTTTTACTCTGAGCGAGAAGCCCTTTGTCACCAGCAGAGGTAGGAGCTCTCTGAACTTTGCCCAGGCTATTCTTATTCTAGCAGCTACACTTTCAGAGCACCCACCCTTGCTACTGACTTGGTCACCTAGGTAACAGAAGCTATCAACTACTTCACCTAGGTAACAGAAGCTATCAACTACTTCTAGTTTTTCTCCCTGGAATGTGGCAGAAGTTGTTCTCTGCACATTTTCAGTATTTATTGCTCCTGCGCATCTGCCACATACAAAAACTATCTTCCTAGTTAGCCTTCCTTTGATATTGCTGCACCTCTTATGTGTCCATAGCTTACACTGGGTACATCTTATAGAGTTTCTACCTATGCCTTTTCTACAGATCGAGCAGGGCCGTCTACCTGAAGGGGTTTGTGTTTTGTCTACCTTCCTACTTATTAGGACTTTGGTTTTAGCTAGGTTGACTCTAAGGTCCCTCGATTCTAATCCTTGCTTCCACACCTGAAACTTCTCCTCTAGTTCTGATAGTGACTCATCAATTAGAGCAAGGTCATCAGCATAGAGGAGATTCCAGGGGCATCCTGTCTTGAATTCTTCTGTTATTGCCTAGAGGACTATGATAAATAGGAGGGGGCTGAGGACTGAACCTTGGTGGACCCCTACCTCTACCTGGAATTCTTCACTGTACTTGTTGTCAACCCTCACCTTACTGACAGCGTCCCTGTACATGGCTTGCACAGCTCTCATTAACCATTCATCTATCCCTAGTTTCGTCATTGACCACCAGATAAGGGATCGGGGGACCCTGTCAAAGGCTTTCTCCATGTCAACAAAAGCCAGGTACAGAGGTTTATCTTTGGCTAGGTATTTCTCCTGCAGCTGTCTAGGTGGCATGTAAAAAATCACCATTTGAGCGTGGCCGTTGCCACTACCGCCTGACTGGCCCTCATGCTGGTGGCACGTAAAAGCACCCACTACACTCCCGGAGTGGTTGGCATTAGGAAGGGCATCCAGCTGTAGAAACTCTGCCATATCAGATTGTAGCCTGGTGCAGCCATCTGGCTCGTGAGTCCTCAGTCAAACCATCCAATCCATGCCAACATGGAAAGTGGACATTAAGCGATGATGATGATGATACACACACACACACACATATATATATGTGTGTGTGTGTCTGTGTCTGTCCCACACCACCATTGCTTGACAACTGATGTTGGTGTGTTTGTATCCCTGTAATTTAGTGGTTTGGCAAAAGAAACCAATAGAATAAGTACCAGGCTTACAAAGAATAAATCCTGGGGTCAATTTGTTCAACTCAAGGTGGCGCTGCAGTCAAATGACTGAAACAAATAAAAGAAAAACAAACAGGAAAGACTGTTCAGTTGATCGAATCAAGTGGAACACTCATCATTGTACCTGACAGAGAGCCATATAGATACACAGCCAGTTTTATGATTGGAGAAGAGGAACAAAACAGTGTCACATTCATTCCTTTTCTTGTGGACTTAAGTAACATATATTGCATGTTTTGTGTAAAATATTGATTGATAATTTGTCTTATTTGTTAGTTAAAGTAGAAGAGGCTGCTTTCATAGTTTGTTTGGTCTATATCAGGGATATTAGCTAATAAGGTAGTCATTTGGCAGTGTCAGTGGAGCATTGGATAAATTGTTATGAGGCAATCATTTTGGATCTCTACATTCAATGTTCAAATCTCACAGAAGTCATATTTGCTTTTCATCCTTTTGGAATCATCATCATTATCATTTAACATTCATGCTCCATGCTGACTACCAATCAGCTTACAAGACTATGAATCCTGCAGCAGGGGTGAAGGTGGGTGGCTTTATGCTAGGAAATGAAGAGTTAAAGTATGTGAGAAGGAAGAAGAGCAGAGTAGGTTTCTTACTATGGAGGACTAAATGTGACTTTCCACATTTTAGAAGAGAGGGTGAGAATGATCAGTGGTGCTGAAGAGGTAGAAAAATGGTGATGAGATGTCTGGGTGGTCCCTCAAGGTATGAGGTGAGTGGGTCAAAGGTCAATAAATAAAGTACTTGTAATGTACTGGGGCTGATTAATTACAATATCTACCATTCCATTCAGTTTGTTAGCCCCAACTTTACATGTTTTCTGTGCTGTATGATTTAAGTAGAAGTAAATTTTATGGCCAAATGTACTTCCTGTTGCCATCCTTTTCCTGTTTTTTGAGTTGTGGAGGAATTCAAGAGTACAGAGATAGCAGACAATTTTGTTGACAGGAAATGTCAACAAACTTGACCAGCTGCAACCCAATCACAAACAATGATGTCACAGCTTCTACATAAACTGCAAATGGGGATGTCATTGTACCTGTAGCTCAAGTTGTTTTGCAAACATTCACACAAACATACATGCATACCCACACAGATACATGTGTGTGTTTATGTATATATATATATATATATATATCTGATGGGCTTCTTTCAGTTTCTGTCCACAGAATTCTCTCACAAGGCTCTGACTAGCCCAGGGCTAAGAAGATGCTTGCTCGCAGTGTTGAGCAGTGGGGCTGAACCCAAATTCAATTGCTTAAGTTATGAAGCAAATTTCTCAACCACACAACCATGCTTATTGTATGTGTGTGTGTGTAGGCTGACAGGTTTACAGAATGTATCTCAGGGACATCCAACTTAGCAGTGGTTTACCTGTTTCTCACTTTCAGAGGGAACAGAACTTATCTTTTTCCTCCCAATGTACATGCCCTTTGGTCTAAATTCATCATCTCACTTTTCCTAACTTGCACTTCCTACTCTGGAATTACACAACTATTCCTCTTACTTCCCTCCCCTTTTCTTCCACATCTCTACCTGTGTCTCACCCCCATTCACACCATCCCCACTATCTACATCTTACCCCCTCACCATTCCAATATTTACACATCAAGACTCTAACACAATTTTTACGTACACATGTACCCCTTCCCCCATTGACTCATCCTCCTCCATACATTCACACTGTTCACTTGCATATGCATATACACACATACATCTCTACTCATCTCTTATACTTGTGGACACATCTAAACACCTGTCCCTTTCTCTTTTTTTAATTCCACCCCACATTGAACAAGACAGCCACTCGATTTCTAACACTTTATCAATTTTTTTCACTACCTCAAACTTCTCACATCTTTACTTCAATAAGAGAACTAATTAAGATACTTTCTCTTTCCAGCTAATACCATATTTATCAAACTTTGTTCTTCTTGTGTTGTCTGTTTCATTGTTCATTGTATTTACACTATATGTATTTATGTGTGTGTGTGTATGTATGTATGTATATATGTATGTATGTATATATGTATGTATATATGTATGTATGTATATATATATATATATATATATATATATATATATATATATATATATATACATATATAAACATATATAGAATGGTTTTCTGTACAGTTTCCATCTAATAAATTCACTGACAAAGCATTTGGTGCAGTAGAAGCTTGGCTATACATATTGATATGTGTGTGTGCGCGAATGTATCTGTGTTTTTCAATATAAACCCAAGCTATACCCAGTTTCGCCATTAATGTTAGGTGCAGGCACAGCCATTGTTTAAGAAGTTTACTTTGAAACCATGTGATTTTTTGGTCAGTTCCCACTGCATGACACCTTGGGCAAGTGCTTTCAGCTATAACCCTGACCAGGCTAACCTTTCTATATTTGTTAGATGGAAACTATAAAGAAGCCTGTTGTGTGTGAGTATATATATGTTGTGTATGTGTGTATAATTATATACATGTTTCATTATAATTTAATAAATGTATACTTTAAACTATGTACATATGTATGCATGGTATGTATGTGTGCATGAATCTAATGAGCCACTCATAAATATATATTTACGTATACACTTATATATGTACATCTAAATCTATATACTTTTTTATCTCTCTCTGTTTAGCTATCTATCTATCTATCTATCTATCTATATCTATATATCTATATCTATATATATATATATATATATATATTTACATAAATATTTATGTGTGTGTGTATATAGTTCTGTCTACTTACGCACACACATATGCATGCACACAATCATATGTGCCCCAATTCTAATTTTGTATCATTCAGTATGAAACATTCAGTTATTATTTTATTATTCAACAATATTTTAGCATTCAATATACTTGCTTTCATTACAGCCATTGCCAAAGACATGCCTTCTGGTTTCCGTTCAGTCTGTGCCCCAAAGACTGATTTCGATGCTGTTCAGAAGCAACAACAACAGATTCAACATATGCGCTGTGGAGGATGTGATATGCTTGTTACGTAAGTAATTTCTTTCTAAGCCTTTCTTGGACATTCCTGCATGTACATATCCAGATAGTGACTGTGAATTAGCAGTGTCATCAGAGCTTTGGATAGAATGCTACATGGTATTTGTTCTGACACTTTGAGTTCAAATCCTACCAAAGTCAACTTTTCCTTTTATCCTTTCAGGGTCAATAAAAATGTACCTATCCAAGGTGGTGGATTGGTAGAACAATGAGAATATCAGATCAAATGCCGTTTTGTTAAATTTAAATTTTTTAAAAGGTTTAATAAAAAATAACAACTAATTAATCAATAATGTATTCACTCTTATTGTTTACAACTTCTTACCAACATTCAACAAGATTTTCAATACCTCGTTAGTAGAAATCACCCGATTTTGACTCGAAAAATTGATCCAACCAAGCTCTCAGTTCTGCATCAGTATTGAACGAAACTCTGCGCATAGCATTTGAAAGAGATCGAAAGAGGTGGAAATCCATTGGTGCCAAATCAGGAGGGTACGGCGGGTGTGGCAGCACTTCCCAGCCATGCGTTTGAATGGCTTCCTTGGTCATATTAGCGATATGAAGGCGGGCGTTGTTGTGCAGAAGAAAAACTCCATGCTGCCGATTAGGTCTTTTCTCTTGAATAGTCATTCCATCTGTTGAACATAGATAGAGTTCCACATTGACTGTTTGGTTCCGTTCAAGCAATTCGTAATGGATAATCCCTTCTTAGTTCCACCATACGCACAACATCATTTTACGCTGATGAAGATCTTGTTTCACACGCGGTGTTGCTTGTTTACCAGGGCTAAGCCATTCTTTACACTGTTTGATATTGATGTACAGGCACCATTTTTCGTTGCCAGTAACAATTTGGTAAAGAAACCGTTGTTTGTGTACATGAGTTGAGCAGTGACAAGCAAGCAAACCAGCGGAGATTGTGGCTTGTTGATTTTTGTTGTTGTCACTTAAAGCATGCAGAACCCATGCTCCATACTTCTTCTGAACCTTTCCCATCGAGTGAAGATGCTTCTCTATAGCAGTGTGGGAGCATTCCATTTTCTTTGCCAGTTCCCTTGTTGTTTGACGAGAATTTTTGTGCAAAAGTTGGTTTAATCACTCTTCATCGAACTCAACTGGACGGCCAGAAGGAGGTGTGTCTTTGAGGTCAAAATTTCCATTTTTGAACTTGGCATACCAATCACAAGCAGTTCTTTCAGCTATGGCACCTTCTCCATACACAGCACAAATGTCACGAGCAGCTTTTGTGGCCTTAGAACCTTGATTAAAAGCAAAAAGAAGGAGGTGTCAAAAATGCTCGTTTTCTTAACTTGGCATTCCATTTTAATGATCTGAAAATTAACAAAAGTTAACTAAAATTAACTAGAAAAAAAAACAAAATAGATTCCAAAATGATTTAAAAATAGAATTCTCGAAAAAAATAGATTCCAAAATTTAAAAAACCGTGGGAACTTAGTTGCCAACCCAATACTTACAAGATTTAGTCAACCCAGGGCTATAGTAAAAGATACTTGCCCAAGGTGTCACATACAGTGCGACTGAACTCCAAACCAAGTGTCTGGGAAGCAAACCTTTTAACCACACACCTATCACATTTGTGTATGCATTTCATTCCTGATAAATAATATTATGTTAATTTTTTTATCATCTTTTAACTGCAGCATAAAATTTCAGCCTATTTTTAAAATTTACTACTTCATTTCAGAATATGAAAAAGACATCAGAAATGAGAGATTTTCATGAATCAGAATATACAAAGCCTTGTTGAATATGTTGATAAATATTTAGTTTTATTTTATTTTCAGTGGTGTGTTTGTGAAAGCTAAAGATGTGCCTTATCATCCTGGCTGTTTCAAATGTACTACATGTTCAGTAGGACTTAAGCAAAAAGGTATGTTAAAAGCATTAAAACTATAGACATCATGTTTGTTTGGTTGGTTGTGAATTATCATATGATCATCTTTTCATTTTCTTGTTAAACATTTATTTTGTGCGTGTATGTGTGTGTGTGTGTGTGAGAGAGAGAGAGAGAGAGAGAGAGAGTGCCAGGCAACTTAGCATATCTTGATAGCTTTTCTCTACTGAAAATGAAATATCACGCATTCTCTAACCTACCCTTGAAGGTTTCTCCTGGACAAGATGCTAGTCCATTACAGCATTAACAGCATTACAGCGCGCGCGCACACACACACACACACACACAGTTGGCTCAATAAGGAGTACAACTTGCTTCTTAACCCTTTCAATACCAACCCACCTGCAACCATCTTCAGTTCAATTATAGAAACTTCTTGTTTAAAAGTGATCTAAATTAACCTTTCAGCAAGATTCCATGTTATGTCCCAAACACCAAGTTAATAAGGACAGTTATTTTATTAAATTTTTTCATATTTTAAAAATTAATTGAAAGAAAAGCAGTGTATTTCAATAGAAATATTGTAAGAAAAGGCTTAAAGAGCTACAAAGTGAAGATGACTTTTACTGAAACAATTACATGTCTCCTCTCAGTTAAATGCAATGCAGAATCACAACAATTGGTATAGTGTACAGACATCAGTCTCTTTAGACTACAAACAGAAAGATGTTTGTAACATGATTGGTAGACATATGTACTTTCAGATGATAATGATCCACTGTTAATTTATTTTGATTCATGTGAAGGTGCCATTGCCAAGTGGTTAGGGTGTTGGGCTCACAATCATAAGATTGAGTGCTCTTGTTGTGCCCTTGAGCTAGGCACTTCATTTCCCATTGCTCCTGTCTATTCAGATGAAAATGACTACCAGTTAAGTCCTGATGTCATTCTTTCTTTTACCAGCTGTCACATCAGTATTCCACTGAGCCAAATGAAAGAGAGCTGAGAGAGTGTCACATCTGTTTATGACTAATACACAAGCACCTAAACCAATGAGTGAAAGTATGGTACATGTTATAACATTATACTTGTTTGTGAGTGACATCTTGGATTTCATGTCAAAAGGCATAGCTGTGTGGTTAAGGCGTTCTCTTCTCAACCACATGGTTTCAGGTTCAGTCCTACTGCATGGAACCTTGGGAAAATGTCTTCAAGTATAACTGTGGGTGATGAAAGCCTTGTAAGTGGACTTAATCAACGGAAACTAAAAGAAAGCCCATAGTACATGTGTGTGTGTGTTAGTATCTCCTTGTTTTGGCGTCACAAACTAATTATAAACAAGTGTCATTATCATAAAAGTAGTATCCAATATTCTGTGAAAATATGTCTAACTATGAGGAAATCTTACCTTACTTGGAAACAGGTGAGGGTTGGTAAGGGCATCAAGCCATAGAAAATCTGTCTCAGTGAATTCAGTCAGACATATAAGGATGCTAAAATTATGATGATGATGTCAACTTAAATGACTAACTAGATGAGCCTTTGAAAGACAAATTTGGTTGTAAGTGATTATTGACCCTTCTGTTACCATATTTCTGTTGAAATCCTCTGCTTTTACTTCAATTAAGTTAGAAAATAATAAAGCATTTAGTAAAATAACTTTGTCCTAACTAAGCTGGTGTTTGGGACATAAATTGACATGAAATTTTGATGGAAGTTTTTAATATAAATCATGTCAAAACAGGAAGTTCGTGCCATAGGATGAGGGGTGGTCATGACCAGGTTGGTATCAGAAAGGTTAATATCAATGAAAGGTTGATATCAATGAAAGGTTAATATCAATATTTTTCTTTTGCTTCTTGTTTCAGTTTTGCATGTTTAATATGAATTTATTCAAAATGGTTGGTTGCATTGACTATATTCTTTTCATTATGATACCCTATCAATTATATTTTGTTTCCAAAATTCATCATCATTGTCATTTAGAGTGTACTGGGTGCTTTTTCATGGCACCAACACCAGCAGAGTCAGAGAAGACAAAGGTCCCCTTGAGTAGGGGGAGTAGTATTGAGGGAGGTGACTTTGTGTCAGTTGATAAGGCTAAAAGAATAATGGAAGGATAAAGATAGGTATCTTGTTGTAGAAGAGATACAAGGATATCTCCAGTTGGAGGAGAAGGAAGAAGGAGACTTAGAGAAAAAGACAGAGATGGAGGGAGTGGTACAGTGGGAGGGAATATATAGGTGAAATGATACAGAGGATTGGACTGGGTGAATGGACGTGGGGGGGGGGGGTCAAACTTTCATAGGAATGTGAAGTGAGATGATTAGATGAGATAGAGGTGGCTGTAGTAATTGAAGGGGGAGGAGGGGTTATGTTAGATATATGAGGGCATTGGAAGAGATAGGAGATGAAAGAGGTATTAAGGATGGAGTATAGCAGAGAAGAGAAAGCATGGATGGAGAAATATAACGAGGAATGGAAATGATTCTGGGAATGGGCGTAGAATGTGCCTACTCAGCTCTCAGATGATTATGGTAAGTGAAAATTATCAGAGATAAAGGGAGGCGGCGTTGGTAATGATAATGTACACACACACACACAAATGTGTGTGTGTGTACACATTCATATGCATAAATACATACATATATGTGCATATATATGTACATGAGCGTGGATGATGCCAGTGCTGCCTGACTGGCTCACATGCTGGTGGCACGTAAAAGCACCGACTACATTCTTGGAGTGGTTGGTGTTAGGAAGGGCATCCAGCTGTAGAAACCTTGCCAAATTGGACTGGAGCCTGGTGCAGCCTTCCAGCTTGCCAGTTCTCAGTCAAACCGTCCAACTCATGACAGCATGGAAAGCAGGCGTAAAAAGAGAGAAATATATACATACATATATGTGCACATATATATATATATATATATATATATATGTATATATATAAATTAAGCAGAAAATGGAGAAATCTTGATCAACAACTATTGACTACCATCGATTATTATTTTTTAATACAAAACTTTTGTATTAAAAAATAATAATTGATGGTCGTCAATTGTTGCTGATCAAGATTTTTCCATTATCTGCTTAATTTAAATTTGATTTCTGATAAACTCTTGTGATTGTCTGTATTCTATAAGCATAATAGGCTTGCATATGTATGCCCAGGGTTAACATAGGTAATTTATACCAGTAGTAAAACGGATATTCTTATCCCTTAGACAATTATTCCAATTGCTAACCCTACTAACCTTATATATATATATATATATATATATATATATATATATATATATACACACACACACACACACACACACACATATTCATTTATACACATACATACATGTGTGAAATTTTTATATAAAACATGAGAGCACTCAATGCCAGGTTGGCAATATTTGACTGTGCATGTATTGAGTTCTTCATTCAATGAATCTTCCTTTTTCTCATTCATATAAAAACACTTGTATCTAACTATATGTATGTATTTGTGCATGTGTGTGAGTGTGTGTGTGTGTCTGTGTGTGTGTTTGTGTGTGTGTACATGGATATAGCATGTATATATACACTGGTATATGCATTCAGGTACTGATGCATCTTTTTTCTCTCTTTCCAGGATATTTTGTTATTGATTCAAAATTGTATTGTGAAACTCATGCACGGCGTCATGCTCAAGCACCAGGCCCTGACATGGTTGCTGTACCTGTATATAGGTAAAAAGCATGTTTCTATTATTTTTTTTTTTGTTTTCTGGAGTTTTTGTTTGGTGGCAGTGGGTGCTATTCATAATTCTTTGTCATCATTAGAATGTGAAATGAGGTAATTCAAGACTGGAGTAGAGCAAACAATGTGATCATGAAGTAGCAAAGCACAAGCTCGTCTAAGCTAGATGACTGGCAAGCTTCATGGACAAAAGGTGGACCAGTGCAGTTGTTAAGTGGTATCCAAGTTATCAGAAGAGACCACTTGGAAGATCTTGAAGATAATGGGAAAATCTTGAAGATTATGGGAAAATGACAAAGAATTTGGTCCCAAATTGAAGAGAAGGGTGTAATTAAGGGAAGAATGGAAATGCTTTGTGAGTAGTGATGTGTAAGGATACCTGGTAGCATGGTCAGGAAAAATACAAAGAGAATACAGGGGAAATGGTAATTAATTCTACAAATTTATTACAATTGTGTTCAGTTGTACATATGTGTGAATGCATATGTCTGTGTGATGTTTATGTTCTACACTTTCGCACATTGAGCTAAAAACACCGATGTTTGTCAGTATTCCCTGTTAACAAATCATCCTTCAACTCTGCATTTTTAAAAATAAGTAGAATAAAAAATCTTCCCTTGCATAAAAAGCAGTCAGTGTCAGGAAGGGCATCTAGCTGCAAAGAAACAATGTGCTCATCAAAACCCTGCTGTGGTAAAACAGATATAAAACAAACGATGTGCATGTGTATATGCATGCATCTGTATGTGTGTCTGTTTGCATATGTATAAATACTAATACATAGCAAAACATATTTTTAATAAGTTATTTCTAATGATGTAACTTCAAGTAGATAAAGTTATAAATAATAGTGTATAGAATGTTATGTTAAAAAGCCCCTTGGATGAAAGAAGTTGAAGCTGAAGGTTACCTACATGCTATTATTTATAGCATTGTCAGCTTTGAGTTCTACAACTAAAAATGATTTATTTCATAACTCTCAAATTTTCTAAATTATTAAGATGTAAGCAACATATTATTCTCAAAAATGGATGGAAAAAATTCAAGGGGTTGCTTTGATATGACTGAACAACGGTCATGCTTATAGAAGATGTGGGTTTGAGCCCCATGGGCAGCCTTCAACTTTTTTTTTTTTTTTTTTTTTACATCCATGAGGTTTTTAATCCAGCATTCTACACCTTATTGATATCTTTATTTACTTCAAGTTCCACCATTAAAAACAACTTATTCCCTATCTCTCAAAGTTTCTAAATTCTTAAGAAATTAACAGTACATATTTTTGTTTAACCAAGAAATCAAACTTGCCTTTTACTCATTTTCTCTCTTTTACTTTTTCTTTTTATACAGGTAAACACTGAAGAAAGTCCTATATTCTTTTCTTCTGAAAAGAAGAATACCTGTTGATTGCTTCTGTTTGTAGAATACTCAACCTCAGCCTACCCCTGACATGTTTGTAAAGAAATAAACCAGTTATGATCCACTATTCCGTTAATACACACATCCTTTGTGTGTGTGTATCCACCAGAGCAACTGACACAAACTTTGGCTTATATCTCCTCTTAATAACTGTTGTTTTTTTTTCTTCCTTTTTAATTACCAAGGATTTGCAATTTACAGATTTGTTCTCATTTGAACTCCTTCCACTATTTCTGGAAAGAATTTTTTTTTTTTTTATGGACTGTTTTTGGATCAAAATTACATTATTTAGGGATTTTTGTTGTTGTTGTTGTTGTTGGGGTGGTTGGTGGGGATGTTTTCAGATAGCTAAATGTCTGGTGTGTGTTTGTGTATGCATATGCGAAGATGTGAATGAAGTATGTATGTTAGTCTGTTTCTGAATGTGTATGTGTGCACAAGTGTGTGTATAAATTCTTTGTCTTATAACTTCCTCGAAAAGGTGTGGTTCATTAAACTAAGGACATGCCTTTCTTATCTGTTTTGTTATATACATACACAAGCACACCCTATCCAGACATTCCCCTCCAGATCCTAACATTAAAAGCTCTTTTTTTTCTCCAGAGTTATTTGATCTATGCATAGATATATATATTTTATATACATATATATATTTATATATATAACTGCTTATATGTGTCAATGTGTATAGCATGTATGTGAGCATATATATATATATATATATATATATATATATATATGTGTATATGTATATGGACACACATACATACAAATATCTACATGCTTTTACTACTTATTAATTATGCATGGATAAGACAAATCACAAAGATCTGCACTAAAATGACATCTTTTTTATTATGAGTAATGCCTTTTTGGAGCAAATTTGGAATGTATTTGGTGGAGATTAGGGCTAATGAGTACATATGATATATATATATATATATATATATATATATATATATATATATATATATTATAAACAGTGTCTGTTATGGGTGAAGTGACATTTCTTTTTTCTCTTGCTCATTTTCCTTGTAATTCACCTTTATCTGAAGGTGTTACAGTGTGCTGGATCTTACCCCAGTTTTCAAAGCTGTTAGCATGTGAGAGACATTTCACCTCCAAATTATTTTTCTTGCCATGAGAGTCTACCATGAAGTTTTACGAAATAGTTGCCAACATTATGATGTTCTTGCTAAGTACAACTGGAAAAGGTAACTCCTTAATTTACCTGTTTGAAACTGAGTAAACTAAGCCGTTTCAAGTTAAGTGTCTTTTGCCTTGGATGTATTGCAATGCAGTGATGTATCAATATCAATGAAGTACTGGACACATCAAGGTTTCAGTCAGTAGAGGTAGACTGGTGCTCTGTTATCATGGCTAGCTGCACATCCTGTATACAAGTTCAAAATCTGAATGCAAGTGATCGCACCAGATTAGTAGCAATTTCAGTCATTTACATCATCCACTACTCAACAGTATCTGATGTGATGTGTGACTGTTCAGTCCTCTCTTATTTGACTATATGACTCACTCCTGTCTGTCTTTCTGCTTGTTGTTTGCTACTATGTGTAGCTGTTAAGCTTCATTGGTTAATTTTTTGATGCTGTCATTACACAGTTTGAAAGATCCTACTTTTGTTTGTAAAAATCTTATAATTGGAGAGAAAACAGTCTAGGTTCAAACTGAAGAAGGGTTTTGATACACATTTGTAAGACGTAGCATTTGCTTCCATAGAATAAATGGAATAATTATACTAAATCATCAAATAGAATAAAACATTTGCCAATGAAAAAATTATTTGGGCACATAAATGAGACTTCTAATATTTCTTGCTCAGAATATCTTCTTCATATTCCAAATTGAAAGAATTCATGTTTTAACTCTCTGAAGTTTAACTTGCTGGCTGGCTGGTTACAGCTGTTAAAGGAATGTCTGGAGAGTAACAGACATTGATGTGAAGAATGTAGCAGAAGCAAGTCAAAGGACTCTTCTGTTTTTTTTGGCAACATATCAGAACAGAGATGATGATGACGACGACGACGATGATGATGATGATAATCATGATGATAATAATAATAACAACAATAACAACAAAAACAACAGACAAGAATTCTCTCAACAGAAGTTTATTTGTTTCTCAGTTGCTTAACACAACACATAGAAGGCCTGGAAACTGGATCTATGGATTATTGTTGTTTGTGAACAGATTAAAGTTTATTTTTAATTGTTTCCAATATGCTGCAAATTACAGCTTCAGTTGACAGGTTTTTCTTTCTACCAGAAATCAGCAAAGCTTCCTTAATTCTCACATTTTTATAGATATTTTAAAAATTTTATTTTATCCTAGTCACTTAATTATTTTGCCCCTCTTTGCAATCATTAAATTATTATAGAATGTTTTTTGTTTGTTTTTATTTTCGTTTTGCTTTGCTTTTTCTTTTGTAATCAATATTGGGGTACACTTCTCTACAAATAAAGTCTTGCATTGGATGAAATTGAAGATCTTAATTATCCTCTAAATAAATAAACAACGAAGGCCAGTGGCAAAATTCTTTCAAACACACATATGGACACATACATACAAACATACATACTTAAATACACACACACATGTATACACAAATACATACCCTGCTCATTTATGATTATTGAACAGTGCATTTAGCTTCAGAAATCAGTATTTTTTCTTTAATTTTCTTTTTCCATCAGAGATATTCTGAAATTCTGTATTTTTTAAGGAAATGAACACATGTGGTTTTGAAAAGTGAAATAAAATATTCTGCATAATGTTGTTTTTCTTTGGATTTCTTTTTTTCCCTTGTTCATTTTACATTATTTTTGTGTCATATTTCCATTCAAAACTACAGGAAGCCACATGTTTCATTGCACTAAAAGACACAGTGTTTGAAATTATGTTAACTGAGCCAACAGAGTAAACTATGTGGTCACATTACTTCCTTGAGACAGCAGCTAAATCTCCTTAATATCACACACTGCCATCTTATAAGAAGAAGGATCTATTGGATTGTGTATTCTCAAAGAACTACATCAGATAAAGGGTTCAGCATTGTAATATTGTAATCCAAACACCTTTGACCATGAGAGTATAGGCTATGTATATTACTGAAATGTCAATAGTATTTAATTTTCACACTAAAGTCTACTTAGCTTACATACCTCACTCAGAGAGATGTTGGACAAATGTATTCACTATAACAGAGGCCAACCAAAGAGTTGCAATGGATTTGGTAGACAGAAACTGAAAGGAGTATGCCATATGTGTTGTGTCTGTCTGTGTGTAAATATATATATATGTATCTGTATATCTACCTATCTATACACACACACGTGTATGTGTGTGTATATATTTCTGTGTGTTTGGGTATCCTTTTCACTCTGAATCATAGTTGTAAATGGATGTTAGTCATACGAGCAGTGTCAGTCATTTCCAGTATTCACTGAAAACATATCTGGCCATGGTGAAATGTTACCTTGCTGCTTAGAAACAGGCGAAGGTTAGCAATAAGAACATTCAGCTGTAGAAAATCTCCCTTAGTAAACTCCATCTGATCCATACAAAAATAGAAAAGTGGATAGTAAAATGATGATGATGATGATGATGATGATGATGATGCTGATGATGACAATGAGTGACAGCTAAAATTTATTGATAGAACCTTCTGCCCACCACAATAAACTTTAGTGGATATACTCATAGATTTTAGCAGTTGCTGCCTTTGTAAATTAAATAAATTTACAAGATATATATTTCTACTGAGATCGACTTTACCTTTCATCCTTTCAGGTTGATAAAACAAGTACCAGTTGAGCACTGAAGACGATATAATTGTTCTCCCCTCCGCCCCCAAATTTACTGACCTTGTGCCAAAATTTGTGACCAAATTTACAAAGTACATAAAACCGTTGTAAATATTTATTATGTTTATTCAATCTTACTATGGACAGTAAAAGAAGGATCAGTTTGACAATGCTGCTCTGAGTAGTTTTATACTCTCATCAGTATTTCAAATAAATGCTGCTGTGACATCAATAATTTACATGACAGAACTAATTAGCTGAAAATATGTCAGATAGCATTTCAGATTACTTTGGCAAAAAATATAATGCTTATTTATTCACTTTGTTTTGAATTAATCATGCATTATCTTATAGCTTCAAGATTTAGTGAATGTCCTGCTCATCATCCTTATCATTTAGTGTCCATTGTCCATGCTGGCATGGGTTGGATGGTTTAACCAGGCTGGCATGCTGGAAGGTTGCACCAGACTCCAGTCTGATTTGGTATGGTTTTTATAGCTGGATGCCCTTCCTAATGCCAACCACTCCAAGAGTGTAATGGATGCTTTTACGTTCCACCAGCACGGGTGCCATTTGCATGACACTAGGGTGCTTTTATGTGCCAGTAGCATGGGTGCCAATTTGCATGATACCAGTATCTGCCATGACTGTGATTTTGCTCAGCTTGATGCGTCTTCTTTTCAAGCACAACAATGCCAAAGGTCTCGGTCATTGCCTCTATGAGGTTCAACACGTGAAAGGAACTCAATCACTTTGCCTCTGTGAGGCCCAATGCTGGAAAGGTGTTCTTTCCATGCCACCAGCATGGATGTACTTAGCTTGATGGGTCCTCTCAAGCACAGCACATTGCCAATGGTCTTGGTCATTAGTCATTGCCTCTGTGAGGCTCAAAATTTGAAGATCATGCTTCATTACCTCTAACACAGGTTCCCTCTACAGTTAGAGATCGGCCCTTCTTTACACAGCTGTCCTCGTCCATATGCATTACATGACCATACCGGCACAGTCATTTCTCTTGCACACCACATCTGATGCTTCTTATGCCTAACTTTTCTCTCAAGATGCTTACACTCTGTCAAACATGCATACTGATATTACACATCCAGCAAAGCATACTGGCTTCATTTCTTTCAAGCCTATGCATGTCTTTGGCTGTCATAGCCCATGTTTCACTGCCATGTAGCATAGCTGTTTGCACACAGGCATCAAGCAATCTGACTTTCACTTTGAGAGAGAGGCTCCTTGTTACCTACAGGGGTAGGAGTTCTCTGAATTTTGCCCATCCTAATCTTATTCTCACAGCTACACTCTTGGAGCATCCACCTCCACTACTAACTTGGTCACCTAGATGACAGAAACTATCTACTACCTCTAGCTTGCCCCATTGGCAGTTGATGGATGTGATTGTTTATTTTAAGAATGACATTGTAGAGTAGGTATGAGAAGACAGACGAATCTGGTTTGAAATTAAAATAGCATAACACAGATAGCGTATTTGGGTTGGATATGGCCAGTTTAAATGCTATAGTGCTAGTTATAAATGTAACAATAGCAGCTTTAAATATAATTTCCCAGTGGCAGTTATTGTAGGGTAACCAGTTACTGAAGAGAATATAAGAGTATTTGGAATGACAACATTCAGTCAAACCCAGTGTCCCTGTCTATAGTAAACATGATAGACATTTACAATTGTCTTATGTATCCAGTAAATTTAAGGTGCAGGAATGGCTCTGTGGTTAAGAAATTTGCTTTCCAACCATATGATATGGGTTCATGTCCACTGTGGGGCATGTTGGGCAAATGTATTCAACTGTAACCCATGCCAACCAAAATCTTCGTGTATATTTGGTAGATGGAAACTGAAAGAAGCATAGCATAGTATACCATACATACATATGTATGTATGTATGTAAGTGGAGGGAATTTGTGGAAGAGGGAGACCCAGAAAGACATGCAACGAAGTATTGAAGATTGATCTCAAAACACTGAACCTTGTGAAGGAGATGACAAAGGATTGAAATATGTGGTGCATTGCTGTACTTGAGGAGATCTGCCCACCACAAGATAATTAAGATCCTAAAACCAAGGTGTCATTTAAAAAGCATTGATGTGGGTGCTGGAGCCATATAAAAAGCACTGGTGCTGGTGTCACATATAAAGCACCTAATACACTTTGTGGGGTACTTGGCATTAGGAAGGGCATCCAGCTATAGAAACCAAGCCAAAAGAGACTATAGAACCTGGTGTGGTCCTTGGCCTTACTGGTCCCTGTCAAGCTGTCCAACTCATGCCAGCATGTAAAATGTTGATAATGAATGATAATTGATGATTGATGTATATGTGTGTGTGTGTGTGTGTGTGTGTGTGTGTGTCCTCTTCACATTGAATCATAGTTACAAACAAATATTATTGTCATACAAGCAGTGTCATTCATTTCCAATATTCACAGAAAAAATGTCTGACCAGGGGGAAATATAACCTTGCTGCTTAGAAACAGGTAAGGACTAGCAACATTTAGCTGTAGAAAATCTCCCTTAATAAACTCCATCGGACCCAAGTAAGAATAGAAAAGTGGACATTAAAATGATGATGGTGATGATGAGTGACACCTAAAATTTATTGATATGCCCCCACCAGTAAACTTTAGTGGAAATATTCAAACAAAGTTCACTTAAATTTAAACAACAATAATAGCTATGTTAACATATGTATTGTGTTTCAATTCCTGAACGCTGCATAAGACTTGTATTCTTCATTTCCTTAGATAAAGTAGAAATTCTGAGAAAACTGGGAGAGCTCAGAGACAAAGAGATGGAGCCAGAGATAGAAAATATAGACAAAGGACAAAGGGAACATTTTATAACTTTTTGTTTAGTAATCACGGATTTCTTCTCGGAATATAAAATACTCCATTGGTTCTTTATCTAAATTCTATTTTGGTTTACTGTTAAAATCTAATCAATTAAACTCTTCACAAACAACATAATTTCTCACTGAAGTCATTTCTGTTTTTAGACACTCTTAATCAGTTTAAAAGTTGTTCTCAGAGTTTTTGTTGTGTTGGTTGTTTTATTTCCTTTCCCTGTATATTAATAACTGAAAGGAATACTTCCACACTAAAGGGCATCATTTTATCGTAACTTTTCCTATTACACTTAACATTCTTGACTTAATTTACTGCAACAGATCTCTCTCTCTCTCTCTCTCTCTCTCTCTCTCTCTCCACACACACACACAAAATAGATTAGATTTCTACAACACTCATACATACATAATCACACTGACAAACACACATACATATAAGTATACATACACTTTGAGGAAAACTCAGGATTTACTTCACAGAAAAGAGAGTATCTGCTTTATGTGATTAACTTAAAACAAACAGTTTGGGTTTCATGGCAAAATTAGATAGGTGTGGTGCATAATTCACTGTAAATAACTTTAGTATATCAGTCTCAGGAGTGAACCAATGGAAGTGGTTTGAAAGGTCAGGAGATGTGTATAAATATTATCAAAGATTAACGATATAGCAGCATTTTAGAATATAATTGGGGATGTATTATGATATAAATATTTTTGAAATCCTTTAAACAATGCAAGTGACAAGGTAGACAAAATATGTAAGGTGATGCCAATGAATCATAACAAAGACTATAACTACATTACCTTACACAAGTTGTGCAATGCTTCAATTGTATTTTGGGAAAGATTATTAAATATAAGAAAGATTATAAAACATAAAATTTAAGAACTGAAATAAATTTATTTCTCAAACGCATGATAATGCTATAAATAGCGTGATCAGGATATCCATTTATTGCAGAAAAATATGCTACTGGCCAGCCATGAGACTCAAACTCACATCTCTGTGATAAAATATAAGCCATGTGTTTAGAGGGATTGTCCAATGGTTTGGAGAAAAAGTGCTATTGCACTGTGTAACAAAATAATATTTTTTTTTTTTGTCTTTGGTCAATAAGTGTTATTTCCTATTTGTTTCTATCTAGAAATCAAAGGAAATGACTACTATTTCCTTCAAACTTTATTTTTGCAACATGGACATCAATGTTTTGAAACTGACTTATTTTCCACTACATTTCAGACACATTCAAGTGTTGAGCTGCTGAAGCAGAAATATTGCTATAGCAAATATTCTGCTCAGTACCACAGTTGCTTGATCTTAACCACTTGAGCATGTCCCTTAGTGGATGACAATATGTGTATCATGAGCAGGAGAAATGGGGGAGCATCATATAACCAGATGTTGAGAGGGATTCTTTGGGGTGTGAATAAATGTAACAAAAGCAAAGTTTGAAGAAAATATTAGCCATTTTTCATACTTTCTTGGGGTAAGTAAATAGGAAATAACTGTTGCTACCCAAGGACAAAAATCGTATTATACAATGTTATCAACATACTATGCTGGATGTTTTAACAATTTAATTGGGAAGTGATGACCAACTCTGCCATATCTACTTACATACACATGTATTTTATTTTCTGTCAGATAAAATGCCAAACAGGTTGGCTTCATACTCATCAGGAAATAGGATAGGCAGTTAGTCACAAATACTAAGGCTTTTCCTGGTGAGTCACTCAACAAAGACTTGTGATGAGGGACAGCAGAGTGAGAGCTGAAAAAACTCAGAAACACGAAATAGTTTGGAGAAGCAAGTTAAGGAGGTTGAAATATCCTGCGATCAAACAGCTTCACAGTAGCACTAGTTGAAGCATATGACAAACAGAAGGACAGTTTGGAGTTTTTGTGAAACAATCTGTTGTAGACCAGAGATGCCAGAGATCTGTGGTTGCAGCAATATTCTAACCAAGGTGACAAGCCTAGAAGTATTAGAAGCAAGGAAGACTATCTGGTTGCTAGAAGAGATACTAGACATTAGGTATCCATGTCATGGAGATAAGCTAAAAGTAAAAGGTTTGCCAATGTTCTGTGATGAAAGGAACAGAGGTGGGAGGAGTTCTCTATTGTAAGGTTGTGTCAGGAGAAATTAAAATGTTTTTATGAGAAAGTGCATATGAAATGATAGTTTGCACACCTGTCATTACTGATGATGAGAAGAGGTTTGGGATGTCATATATATGTGACTCACCAGGAAAAGCCTTAGTATTTGTGACTAACTGCCAATCCTATTTCCTGATGACTATGAAGCCAACCTGTTTGTCATTTCATCTGACAGAAAATAAAATGCATGTGTATGTAAGTAGATATGGCAGAGTTGGCCATCACTTCCCGTTAATTAAATTAAATTAAATTGTTAAAACATTCAGCATAGTATGTCGATAACATTGTAGAATACGATTTTTGTCCTTGGGTAGCAACTGTTATTTCCTATTTACTTACCCCAAGAAAGTATGAAAAATGGCCAATATTTTCTTCAAACTTTGCTTTTATATATATATATATGTATGTATGTATGTATATATATATATATATATATATATATGTGGTAAGTAGCTTGCTTACCAACCACATGGTTCCGGGTTCAGTCCCACTGCGTGGCACCTTGGGCAAGTGTCTTCTATAGGCGAAGGAGTGGCTGTGTGGTAAGTAGCTTGCTTACCAACCACATGGTTCCGGGTTCAGTCCCACTGCGTGGCACCTTGGGCAAGTGTCTTCTACTATAGCCTCGGGCCGACCAAAGCCTTGTGAGTGGATTTGGTAGACGGAAACTGAAAGAAGCCCGTCGTATATATGTATATATATATATATGTGTGTGTGTTTGTGTGTCTGTGTTTGTCCTCCTAGCATTGCTTGACAACCGATGCTGGTGTGTTTATGTCCCCGTCACTTAGCGGTTCGGCAAAAAGAGACCGATAGAATAAGTACTAGGCTTACAAAGAATAAGTCCCGGGGTCGATTTGCTCGACTAAAGGCGGTGCTCCAGCATGGCCGCAGTCGAATGACTGAAACAAGTAAAAGAGTAAAAGATATATATATATATATATATATATATATATATATATATATATATAGATAGATAGATAGATAGATAGATAGATAGATAAAGATATCATACTGGAGCAAGGCTACCATCGGTTTCATGTTAAGAAAAATATCTTAATATCTTAACAATTTTTCAAGCCAATCACATGGAGGAATGGTGTTAGTTTCTATTTTGGTGTTCATCTCCAAAACAGAAATGAACATTATTCCTCTATGTGACTGACTTGGAAAATTGTTAAGATATTAAGATAATTTTCTTAATATGAAACCAATGGTAGCCTTAATGCATGAATAAAGAAATTCTATCCACCAATGTGGTGTTGAGTGCTCATTCCCATTGTTCAACATTTACGTGTATATATAACAGAGGCGCTTTTTTAAAATCACCAGCTTTGCTAAAATAGGAGTACACACTTGGAAGCCAGAAAAGTTAACACTATATTTTTACAGGCATGGTTGGAAAAAAATTAAGTAAAATAAGGATTGCATCTTATGTCCGCAAAATTGCAAGAAGGAATGCCAGTTAACTTGATATCATGATTTCGAATTTAACGCCAAAAAACAATAAGTCTACTAGTAACAAACTCTTATATATCACTTCAACCAATGCCTGTGTTCATTTCACTGCCCAAGCTGCACTGAGAAAAACGAATCAAGTGAATACAATTTTTTTAATAAAAATAAATAAAGAACATTAATACTCATGAAATATATTAATGTTAGTGGCTGCAAACTTATTTCGCTTAATTTTTTTCCAACCATCCCTGCGAAAATATAGTGTTAACTTTTGTGGCTTCTGAGTGTTTACTCTGATTTTAGCAAAGCTGGTGTTTTTTAAAAAAGTGCTCTTGTTATATATAATTCTTTTATATATCTATTAATTATATATCTATTAATTTTGCCTATAGGGTTTTAGCTTGCAGCCACTAACATTACTATATCTCATGAGTATTAATATTCTCTATTTATTTATATATATATATACACACACTGCCTGTTTTTCTAATGATATATTACTTGCGTGTATTGTTGTGTGTAAACATGACCGGCAATGGTCACAACAATTTCATGGGTACCATTTACATGACACTGGCAATGGTCATGGCTATGATATATATATATATATATATACATATAATGATAATATAGATTTAATCAAAAGATTAAATGTGGTACTTAAAATGTTTGAGGCACCAGAATTTGGTAGGAAAAAACCAAAAACAAAATCAAGAGATTTGGTGAATAAAATTTGAAGTTAAGCAACAAAAATTCAATAGGTTATAGCAGTACGTACGTTTCGTACAAGCTCCATTTATTCATGTAGTGAGAACACCACAGAAAATACAATGAAAATGTACTCCTCAGCTGCATAATGGAATTTCATTTTAGAAACTCATTTTGAAGATGTTTGCAAAAAACAAGAGTAAGAGAAGGAAACACATCTCGACTATGCTGCTGTTTCACAGACAAGTCTGTGAAACAGCAGCATAGTCGAGATGATATGTTTTCTTCTCTTACTCTTGTTTTTTGCAAACATCTTCAAAATGAATTTCTAAAATAAAATTACATTATGCAGCTGAGCAGTACATTTTCATTGTATTTTCTGTGGTGTTCTCACTACATGAATACATGAATAAATGGAGCTTGTACGAAACGTACATACTGCTATAACCTATTGAATTTTTGTTGCTTATCTTCAAATTATATATACATATATATATATATATATATATATATATATATATATATATATATATATATATATATATATATATACATATATATATATATATATACATATATATATATATATACATATGTATATATATATATATATATATATATATATATATATATATATATATATATATATATATATATATATATATATATATATACATATATGTATATATGTGCCTTTATGGCCATGCCTCCTCTCCCTATTCTAGCAGAGAGGTCTTTGTCTTCCAGTGCCACGTAAAATGCACTCATGCCAGGGCCATGTAAGAGCACCCATGCTGGTTGCACATAAAAACCACCCAACACTCTGTGTAAAGTGGTTGGCATTAGGAAGGACATCCAGCTGTAGAAACCATGTCAAAAACAGACAATTGGAGCCTGAACAACTTTGTGGCTGGCCAGCTCCTTCAAACTATCCAACCCATGCCCACATGGAAAACAGACATTAAATGATGATGATGATGGTGATGATATATATATCCTGCTGGTTGGGTGTAAAGTTAGGGTATTTCCAGAGAAGCACTCAACCTGAATATTGGGTTATTAACGGCGTTGGGTTCCCAGCCAATATTGAATTCCTCAGGTTTAGGAAATTCAAATTTCATGACAATCACACCATAAAGTGAGTTTAATGAAGAATAAACAATCTAAATAACAATAAGAAGAGAAAGAAAATTCTTTAACATATCTCTAATGATTCATTAGAGATGTGCTAAAGAATTTTCTTTGTCTTCTTACTTATTTCATCATCATCATCATCATCGTTTAACATCCTTTTCCATGCTGGCATGGGTTGGACGGTTTGACTGGGGACTGGCAAGCCAGGAAGCCACATCAGGCTCCAATCTGGTATGTATATATACATATATATATATATATATATATATATATATATATATATATATATGGGAGAATATACAAATAATAACAACAGACGAGGACAGGTGGTGTAAATAACAAAAGTATATATTAGTATGATGCTCGGGAATACGGTAAGTCTTTGACGTTTCGAGCTACGCTCTTCAACAGAAAGAATACGGAGACAAGGAGAAAAACACGGAGAAAAAAAAATTGAATAGTGTTCAGTCAACGGTCAATCATAATATACATATATATATATATATATATATATGTATATATATATATATATATGCACACACACACATACATTCTTTTATTCATTTTAGCCATGCGGCTGCAGTCATGCTGAAGCACAATTCATTTTGTAGAGTACATATTTATTACACTTTTACAAGACGACAGGTGACAGTAAATTCTGGTCTGGTAGCTTTCATCAAAAAGTTCAGATCAACCAGAATCAGATGTTGTTATGCATCACCAGTCACAGTGCACTTTCTTGCCTTGTAGCTTTTGAAGGATGCCATCCAGCTGGCTAGCAGGCCAGCCAGCATTCCTCCTGAAAGGAGTGCCAGTCTATGGCAGGGTAACCTATTTACAGCTGAGTGAACTGAAGCAATGTGAAACGAAATGTTTTGTTCAAGAACACAATTCTTTGGAAGTCTTGGAATTGAAACCACCATCTTGCAAATATATATGTATATTCATATATCTCTATATATGTGTGTATGTGTGTGTATATCAATGAAAAATATATGTGTGAACTAGAAAATTGATGACAAAGGATTGCATTGAATAAAATATACCTTGTGTTATTTGGTTATTTACTCTGTGTTGCACAAATACTCATGTTGTTGTTCTTGCCATCAGAACAACCCTATTGTTGGAGAAGACTAAAAAAAAAAACCAAAAGTGCAAACCCATTCCTCTCTTCCACATATTCTACATACTCATACAGAGAGAGAGAGAGAGAGAGAGGTGGGGTGGGACATAGAGAGAGTTGTACACAAAAGAAGACAAAGGACAAAGTATGAAATAACTTTCTAGAGCTAGTGAGTTAGGCAAGTATTATGTTTGAAATCATAAACTAGGTGAATGACACTTGATAATAGAGCAAACAGACAGGTTTATATAAACTACCAGATTTACATGTGCATGTTTGTTTATGTATACATACGCATACACACACACGCACACATACATGCATGCATATGTGCATATATGTGCATATATATATATATATATATATATATATATGATGTGTGTGTGTATTTATACACACACATGAAGATGATATGTATGTATGTGCACACACACACACACACATACCCCCCCACACACACACACTCAAACAAGTCATTAATTATCCACAATCCATTTGTAGACTAGCAGGGTCACCAAGTAACTCACAAGACAAGGAATATTTGGGAAGGGGAGGGGGCATTGCAGGAGATGATCTTGTGTCAGATGATGAAAAGTTAGGGTGTACACATTTATGCATATATAAGCATTTATATATACACACATCCATATACATGTATGTATATATGTTTATATATATATATATATATCATAAACCTCACTGTGAGTTAAATAAGAATGCAATTACATCCTTTCTATTCTACTGATGTGGAGATTAAAGCTGGAGAGCATCTTGTAACACACTATATCATGGTTGTTAGCCACTACTCAGAGAAACACATAGTTAGCTTCAATCAATAGATCAGCTACTTATAAAGCAGTCATGAATGAGGACAGCACCATGGTGGATAACCTAATTTGCATAAACGTGAATTTTACAACTTATCATAAATTAATCGATATAAGCACAGCATGTTGTTAAACAAAAGAGCTTAAATATATTTGAATATGACGAAACCACCACCCCCTCCTCCATTTCTCGTTCTCTCTCAGTTTCTCCTTGGAAGGAACTGGTAGCATTTAAACTTGGACAGGGTTGGGCTCCACTTGGCTTTAAAATGCCCAAGATACACTATATTATCATCTCTGTGCCTTATGATTCCATTAAGAGAGGTGGGCTTTATAATACCATAATATCATAGTGATTATGGAATCTTCAATTATATATAGGCATAGCATCTGGTACTTGTGTTGTTGAGTACTATATCAATGACTAAAAATCTTTCTTAAAAGTACTAAAATTGTACTGTCTAAGGTCATATAAGTTTGTCTGTCAGTCTACTGCAACAAAAATGTGTGTGTGTGTGTGTGTGTGTGTGCATACATACACAAACACACATGCATTTGCATATGCTTGCACACACACACACACACACACACACACACACACACATACATACACATACATGTGTGTGTACAAGTATGTATCTGTGCATATATGCACATGCACAAACACACTCACACATACATACATACATACATACATACATACATGAATATATGTGCATGCATATAGATAAACGTTCATGATTTATGAGGCTACATATAACTATTACTACTTCTTTTCAAAGTAACAACAGTATGTAACAGTAGAAAGTTTTATGAGTCGAAAAACCTGCTTAACAGCAATTAATTGGTATTTGAGACAAATATTGATTCAGTGAAAAAAAATTTGATAAAACTTGTTTAGCTGACATACAAGTTTGCAAGTGTCATTGAATACATAAGTAGAAGTAGAAGGTGAGAGAAAAATGGATGAATAAATAGCAAACTGGATAAGCAACTGATTGTCTGAGAGGTCAACAGTTCATACCTTAGCTTCAGTACTGTGTTGAAATATATAACTTTTAAATATCATATAAGTAGATATCAGTGATTAGAAACAACCTTCTAATTGTAAGCAGTGACAGAACTGTGATGGCGATGATGATGGTAATAATAATAATAATGATGATGATGATGATGATGATGATAATAATAATAATCCTTTCTACTAAGGGCACAAGACCTGAAATTTTTGTGGGGAGGAGACTAGTTGATTACATTGACCCCAGTGCAAAACAGGTACTTAATTTATTGACCCTGAAAGGATAAAAGGTAAAGTTGACCCTGGTGGAATTTGAAATCAGAACGTAAAGATGGACAAAATGCCACTAAGCATTTTGCCTGGCATGCTAATAATTCTTCCAGCTTGCCGTCCTTTCTACTATAGACACAAGGCCTGAAATTTTTGTGGAGAGGGGATTAGTTGATTACATAAGCCCCAGTTTTTGACTGGTACTTATTTTATTGACCCTGAAAGGCAGAATTTGAACTCAGAACATAAAGAGAGACAAACTAATATTATTGGTTTCAAATTTTAGCACAAGGTCAGCAATTTGGGGAGAAGGACTAAGTCAATTACATCAACCCCAGTATTCAACTGGTACTTATTTTATCAACCTTGAAAGGATGAAAGTTAACATTGGCAGAATTTGAACTCAGAACATAAAGATGAATGAAATAATATTAATAATTATGCAATTTGGGATGAAACATTTCACATTTGAAGCTTTACCAAAAATGTGGGGTTGAAGTTGGAAGTACAGGGTACATTCATCAATAGAAAGAGTATTTGAGTCAGAAACATTCAAGGTTTTGTGGGATTTCTTCATTCAAATGCATAAGAAGATGGAATGTAACAAGCCAGAAATTACAGTATTAGACACAGAAAATCGAATTTGCATATTGATTAATCCATCTTGACCATTTGATACTATGTTGGATTGAGAAGAAAGCAGATGAAAAGTTGAAAGAAATATAACATCTCAAAATTTGTGATTGCAAGGATTTGGAATGTGAAATATGTAAAGAATGTACCTGTGATGATTAGTGCGTTAGAGGCTGTGAGTGATGAAATAGACAAACAAATAAATGAGATTGGAAAGGAGTAACCTGTAGAGTTTCTACAGAAAGTTTACCCCTTATAAACAGGGAAGATCCCCTGAAGGGTTTTGAACACTTGATGGTTTATTGAAACCATGTGGTTATTTGAGGTTACTGGTAGTAACTTTGCTATCTTCATAAATTCTACCAGGAATAAAAATTAAGTCTGAGTTAAGCAGATAATAATAATAATAATAATGATAATAATAATTTTATTGAATACAGTGCTCAGGTGCACTTGCAACTCATTGTAAAATAGTAAAAGAGAGGAAAGAATGTAGCCACAAATCAAGATAGAAAGACAGCAAAGAAAACTAAAACTGTTTGCATGGCACACAGGGTAAAACAAGAAAATAAGAAGAGTCAACATTAAAAGAGTCATGAAAGGCAGGCGTGGCTGTGTAGTAAGAAGCTTGCTTCCCAACCACATGGTTCCTACTGCATAGCACCTTGGGCTATAGCCTTGGGTTGACCAAAGCCTTGTGAGTGGATTTGGTAGAAAGAAACTGAACTATATATAAGAAAAATAAGACAAGGTAGAAAATGCTAAAATAATTTTATCATGAAACACATTTTGTAACGGTTAGTACCGGTTTCTGACTTTTGGACTTTTTCAACTAAGAGCAAGACAAAAGTGGATGTTAATTAAGAAGAAAAACAATTAAATTGAAGAAAAAATTAAACAAAATGTTTTGTAAATATTTCCATAGTCTTCAAATAAGTAGGACATTTTCCTTTTTTCTGTCTCTCTCTTTCTTTTCTTCTTAATTAATATCCACCTTTGTCTTACTTTTAGTTGAAAAAATTGAAAAGACAGAAACTGGTACTAAACTTTACAAAAATGTATTTCATAATACTGCTACTTGATACCTTACGAGCCTTCACAAAGGAAAAGAGAGAGAGACAAAAAACGAAAATGTCCTACCTATTTGAAGACTACGGAAATATTTATAAAACATTTTATTTTCAATTTGTTTTCTTCTTAATTAATATCCACCTTTGTCTTACTCTTAGGTGAAAAAGTTGAAAAGACAGAAACCAGTAATAACTGTTACAAATGTATTAATAATGAAATTATTTTAGCATTTCTACCTTGTCTTATTGTCTTTATATGTATCAACTCATGTGTCACTTTTCAACATTCTACACACACACACATGTATGTACATATGTATGTATATATTTGTGTGTATGTGTGTCTTTGTGTCTGTGTTTGTATCCCACTGCCACTCAACAACTGGGTTTGGTGTGTATACATCCTGGTAACTTAGCAGTTTGGCAAAAGAAACCAAGAGAATAAGTGCTGGGCTTAAAAAATAAGCATGGCCACAGTAAAATGACTGAAACAGCTAAAAGAATAAAAGACTAAAGAGGAATGGTACATAAGCATATAACTTAGCATTGGTGAATTTCAGGAAGAATGGAAATCTTGTAGGATGCAATATGTCCTGACAGCTAGCAACTGGTGTCGGTAATCTCTTTCATGCATCAACAATTCTAAATGTGACATGTTTCATCTAAGAAAAGCATTGTCAATAATCCTGGGTCCAAGGAAACCAATGATGGTCTGCATTAACAAAAAGTTCTATACCTTTCACCAATTTATAAAGGTACATAATTAAATCTGATGTATTTGAACAAAAATAACTTGTGGTGCTTATTCTATCTGGATTTCATGGACTCCCTAGTCACTTCTGATCTTACAAATATGGTGAACCAATAACACTAGAGTTTACAAAATACAGGAAGTAAAATGAAAATATAAAATAACCTCTTCTCAACTATTTCCCCAGCCACCCTATCAATTTGGACATAGAGTATATAGGAAGTATATAAGAATTATATAGTATATAGGAATTAATCTTTTTGATACCAACCCACCGGAGACTTCTCCTGCCTCTGTAACAATACAGACTTCCTGTTATAAAGTAATCTAAATTAAAAACTTTCCATCAAAATTCCATGTTAATTTATGTTTCAAACACTGACTCGATAAGTGCAAAGTCATTTTATTAAATTCTTCATTATTTTCAAAATTAATTGAAGCAAAAGCAGTATATTTTAACAGAAATATGGTAACAAAAGGGAATTAAATTGATATTGACCAATATTTTTTTTTTACTGTTTCTATCTGCTCTCTGCCTGGTACCACATAAAGATGGGATCCATGCCAGACTGTCACTGTCGCTGTCATAGTTATTATTGTTCTTTCTCACACAGGTTGAGATTATTGAAAACTTTGAGCTCTTCCTCCTCCACTTTCTTGTTTACTATTTTGTCTGTAGGTTTACTTTGGGATCAGCACTGTACACCAACTCTCAGCATTTATAGTGTCACTCTTGGCATTGATAGCAGTCAGCTATCTTTGACTGAATCAACAGAGGAACTTCTATATGTTAGTAATAGCAGCCAAATTCTCTTGAATCAAACCCTACCATCTTAAAAATAGAAGGACACATTAAATAAGATAATCCAAAATAAATAATATAGAATAACCTCAACTGGAATATTTCATAATACATTTGCTTGATCAGAGCTGACCAGGGACTAAACAACAACCACAACAACAGCAACAACAACAAAAATGACCTCTACCACTTTTAACCATTAAAGAATAGCTGGTACTGGCAGCTCTTTCTTTATAGCATTTTTGGTAATATTCAATAAAAAAAAATGCAGAATTCAAGTTTTTTTAACAATACTGCTGTTGTTTTACAGCTCTTGACTAATCAGTGACCATAACTGTTATCGGTTTATAATTTTTGACTAGTTGTGGTGCATCAGCATGGCCGCAGCTCTGAGCTGAAACTTTGAAATGAAATTACTGCTATTGTTTTACACTCCTTGACCAGTCAGTGCACATTATTGCTGATGCTTTAAAGTTTTTGCCAGTGTGATGCAGTCTCCTAAAATGACATGTTCAACTAATATAGGTCAACTGCAAGTAAAATCAGTATGACCTAAGAAATTTAAGGAATTTGTGCCAGACACTTCACAATTTGTTAATGAGTTTGTTTTGATGTAATGACTCCAGACTTGAAAAACACCAAGACCATTTACCAAGGAATGTCTCTGTATTACATTACTTGTTCTCTTATTTTTGCTTCTTTGTTTATTTATTGTTTTAGTTTCACTTATGATTAATCTGAAATGAAAAAAAATTACTCCAGGAACATCAAAATAATTATTCCTGTCTATGTGAAACTATGTTTTTAGAATCTTTTTTTTATTGTAGCTATTTTATTAAATTATGATTGGTTAAATAAAACAATAAATAATAAGTAACACCTAAAAAGGCTTGTCTGTCTGCCTCCATGGAAGCAGCATGCAAAATGGTAAAGGTGTTGCCCCAGAGAATGGTAAAAGAAGATGTGCCGGAACAGCCACTCTGACTTATGGGACTCATACTTGTGGATAGCTATCTCTGCTGTAATAGTGGTGAGCAGGAATGTGGTAAGAATATTGGAAGTCTCCACTGTCACAGGCTTGACAACAAATCTGTGGGTGATTGACCGATACTTTGAGAGTTTGCCCTTCTTAACCTGATGAAACACGAGGTAGCAGCTGAACACACCAAGCTGCCATTGGAGAAGGGGTCACTGCATTTGGCATCCCAGATGAGGGGCCTATCACTGCAGAACAGGAAAACTATCATGCTATCTGGCCTTTCATTGTCCCCTCGGTCTAGCCTTGCTAGCATGAGCTAAGAATGAAGCCTGCAACATTTAGGACATGCCTTATGATCTCATAATGTCAGCACCATATTGGCATGACAATAGTTGGAGGTTGAAAAAATCCACAGCAGTATTTGTGCAGCTCACAGATTTTGAGGTCAAGCCTTATGGAAAACACCAATATACAGACAATTGTTATCAAGCTGAGTGCTAGTTAAGAGTGAATGGCACTGTGTTGAGCCAGGTACTGCTATGGAACTGGGAGGCCAAGCAGAAACAAGCTACATGGTACTGGTCAAGTTGGCACACCAGCCCATCTGAGATCAAGCTGCTCTGGATAGTATCCCTTTTGTTTGGAAGGTGTCCAGGCATCCACAAAAAGGAGAGGGGGATGGATGTCCACAAGGTGGTGGGCAAGATGACTCCATGTCATCTCAACCCTGTTGATGAGGACACAGCAAGAGGTCACTGATGAAAGAAATGCCAGCAGGACCAGTGTGACCAGAGACTGAAGGCTGCCATATCTGACAGGTAAAGTGGCCTGTTGCCATCCAGTGTTGTTGAACTGGACATTGCATATCTCTTCAGTGGCCTGTTGAATACAGGCATTGAGATCTGTGAGGAGAGATGTGTAGTTGTAGCAAGGGGCACAGTGGAGGGTATACAGAAACTTCAACATCATGAAGCAGTTCCTTAATGGGAAGAATGCTGGATGGTTGTTGATCCCATTAAGTCTGCTCATCAGAGTTTCGAGCTGGTGAAGCCTGGACCTGAAGCAGGAGGACAGGCAAACAAAGGATAAAGACATCCTCTTTCAAGGTCACCTGTACCTGGTGAAATAATGATCGCATATCTGAAACAGAAGCCACAAATCCCTCTGTGTTGTAGTTGATGTTCCTGACCTCTGATTTGTACATGTTGAGCTAGCAGAATCATTAGCATACCGGGCAAAATGCTTAGCGGTATTTCGTCTGCTGTTATGACTTCAAATTCCGCTGAGGTCGACTTTGCTTTCATCCTTTCAGGGTCGATAAATTAAGTACCAGTTATGCACTGGGGTCGATGTAATCAACTTAACCCCTTTGTCTGTCCTTGCTTGTCCCCTCTATGTTTGGCCCCCTTGTGGGCAATAAAGAAATAAAATCTCGGGGCCAATCCTCGCCAGAACAGTAACCAGTGATTGGAAACATTAACCAACACTCTATGAGTCTACCCACCATCACATCGTTCAGGTACCTGACACGATGCTCCAAGCAATTCTGTTCAACCCAAGAGCAAAGTGGAGGGAGTCCAATGGATTGCCCTGTTGAATGCCAGTCAAAGATAGTATGACCTAATCTGCAGTGAGGAGCATGCTTGGAGATCCACACAACAGGTAAGATAGCATGTAGGCAGATAGGGCATGGCTGGAGCAAGTGGTCACGGTACAGACAGTTAAAGGCATATGTCGAGCTTGATAGTGAGGTGCCTGGAATCACTTGATGTTGGCTCAGGACAGTCATTGAAGAAGTGTCTAGCAACATGAGCAGTTCCTTCACACCCGCTGAGCATATTGACCCCCTAGTTGCACCAGACTGAGTTCCTTGCCTATTTCGGGTGTGACAGATCTGTAGATGACTTTCACCATGAGGCTATGGAAGACATTGTCCACAGCAATAGGGCATATGCCACCGCCTTTCTTCCTGATATCGATTAGGGCAGGCTGAATTGAAGAGGCTTCAGGAAAAATGGTCCAGGGCACTGTGAATGAACCTGTTAATGAGAGCTGTAACTGTGCTCAGCAGGCAGTGCCCAGTTTTAGCATTAAGGGGATACAGCAAGTCTTTGAGATGGCTAGATCGGAGACCATCAACACCTATGCTGTAACTGGCAGTGGAAGGAAAATATAAATCCAAATATAACAGCCATCTTACAACTTTTACACACCATGACATTCAACTACCTTTCTGGCTTTAACCTGAAAACTTAAAGATACAGAGTCCAACCACATCATCAAATGGAAAATCTTTTCCAAAAGCAAACCCTATATTGATTTCAAAATTTGGTACAAGGCCAGCAGATTTGGAAGAGAGGGTAAATTGATTACATCAACTCCAGTACTCAACTGGTACTTATTTTATTTATCCCAAAAGAAAAGCTGCAAAGCATTTCGCTCAACGTGCTAACGATTCTGCCAGCTCATTGCCTTCACCAAACCTGATATTCTTTTCTACTCTAGGCACAAGGCCCAAAACTTTCAGGGAGGGGGACCAGTCGATTAGATCAACCCCAGTACACAACTGGTACTTAATTTATCAACCCTGAAAGGATGAAAGGTGAAGTCGACCTTGGGGGAAATTGAACTCAGAATGTAAAGATAGATGACATACTGCTAAGCATTTCACCCAGTGCGCTAATGTTTCTTATTTCTTTATTGCCCACAAGGGGCTAAACATAGAAGGGACAGACAAAGGAATTAAATCAATTACATTGACTCCAGTGCATAACTGGTACTTAATTTATCGACCCCGAAAAGATGAAAGGTAAAGTTGACCTCGGCGGAATTTGAACTCAAAATGTAACAGCAGATGAAATACTGCTAAGCATTTTCGCCTGGCGTGCTAACGTTTCTGCCAACTCGCTACCTTCACCAAACATATCAACAGGTCAAAGAGATGCTCAATATGTTCTCTTAAAAACTATAACTCTTAAAGAACTTGAGAGTCTTCAGTGACTACGTAAGTTCCAGAAACAAGACTTTCTTCTTTATGTCTGCATTTTGAGAAATACATCTTGGCAGAATTTAAAAATAACCCACTGGATACATCATAAACCATTAATATTTTCTTTTTTGACATTTATTGTAATGTTGGTTATCTCCTTTGTGTTTTTCTTTCTGTTTTCTCCCTTATAAACATTCCTTGTTCAAACGTCATCATTCCCTATACAAATGTCATCAACTGACCATTATTGTCAGTTTGAAAAATGGCAAAATGAATTAATGTTTCAGCCATGAAACTCTGGGCAGCTGTAATTCACTAGATTTGTGGTTTTCATTATATGAAATTAAATATTTTAAATTGGAAAAAAAATTACGAAAAGGTACACAGATAGATGCAGCATGGCTGTGAGGTAAGAAGCTTGCTTCCTAACCACATGGTCCCAAGTGCAGTCCCACTGCATGGTACCTTGGAAAAGTGTATTCTACTATAACTTTAGGTCGACCAAAGCCTTGTGAGTGGATTTGGTAGAACAAAACTGAAAGAAGCCCGTCATATATATATATGTGTGTGTATATATATATGTGTGTGTGTATATATATATATATATATATATATATATATATATATATATAGTTTTAGGGAAAAGAACCAAGGTTCATGAACTCATCGATGAAAATCCACTGTCACATATAGAAAAATTAATAAGTAAAAGCACAATAAATAAGTATAATATAATACAAAGTAAATATCATAAGATAATGATAATAAAAAGACTACACGTGTTTCATAACCAATTTTCAAATAGAAAGAATATTTAAATCAATTAAAACTATCGAAAATCAATTCTATTCAAAAATATAGCTAATCTTCATGTCAAAATACAACAATAATAATAATAAAAGAATGTATATATCAACCAACAATAAATAACAAATGAATGTATATAAAATACTTATTGTATTAAGATAGAAAAATATTATTAAAAATATCAAAATTATAAACATTCCATGATCAACCCTACGTCCATTATAATACAAGCTAACAGGAATATTATATGCAAAAACCAACTTTAATGAATCTTTCGTTTAAAATACAATTTGAATGAAAAAAGTTCCTGTTAGAAGCAAACTCATACTTTTTTTCTGTAAGAAAAGACATTCAGCAATGTAATCAACAAGAGGTGAATTTTTTGCTAAAAAGTACTAGTAACACTGTATGTTCGGAAATACCTCACAGGAGAAAATTCTCCAAAGGTATATTACCTTGTTAAAAATAACAGCATAATGTTTGTTGTTTTGTTTCTGAAGTGGATTAAGTGTGTGAGAGTGGATGACAGAGAGGTCCTTTCGCTAGAAACAATAGTCTGAGTTCATTTTGATTCAAACTTTTGTTGGTTCTTTACAATGAAAAATAGTTATTTTTTTCAATTAGTGTGCCACTAATTAGCTATTTGATCTTCAGGATATTGTTACTATTCAGCTTCAACTGAGGCATGAATGAGCAGACCCTTGTTTAATGACATTCCAGATGCGATTAAGCCATCTTTATTTCCTTGGTGTCAATAAGTTTCTGAAGTTATAATTGCAGTATCTCAAGAACATATGTGGGGTACCCAAAAGAAACCAGAATTTTGCAATATAATTTTATTCACTTTGCTTTACATGTTTACACTTTTATCACCTTCATTTCAAGCAATGCATTGATCCAGATGCATTTTCCACTGCTTGAAGCAGTGCATGAACTCTTGCAAAGTGATGCCTTTTAATGCCTCTGTCATTTTTTCTTCACCTCTTCCATATCTGCAAATTCCGTAGCACCAATATGAAATTCTGTAAATTTATGTTCAAAACACCAGCTGAATTTACTAAATTCTTCATTATTTCAAAAATTAATTGAAACATAGGCAGCATATTTCAACACATAAATGATAACAGAAGTTAAAACTATAGCCATAAGTGAAATAAATACTTTATTTTACTACTTGCTTGATAAGGCAAACTAGCTAAATGTTAAGGGAATATTATCATCAACCCCTAACATCTGTTTTCCATGCTGACATGTGTTGAACGGTTTGACCAGAGGTAGCATGCCAGAGAACTGCACCAGATTCCAGTTTGATTTGGCTTGGTTTCTACAGCTGGATGCCCTTCCTGACACCAACCACTTTACAGTGTGTGCTGAGTGCTTTTAACGTGGTACCAGCACAAGCACTGTTAAGTGGTACTGGCACAAGTACTTTTTATGTAGCATCAACACAGGACTCTTGCAGGCTAATTTTCTTCATGGGAGAGGGGAGCATTAACACTTCTGCTGTGGAGGACGAGTCTTCTTGAGTTGTTGAGTACACCAAGGCATTAGATATTGTGGTCCTTTGTCATCTCCTTCACAAGATTCAGTGTTCTGAGGTTGTCCTTCAGTACTTTGTCCCATGTATTCTTGGGTCGCCCTCTTCCACAAGTTCCATCCATTTTGCATGATTGGCGCTTCTTTATGGAGCTGTTGACATATTTTGTAAATATCTTTGGCAGAAAGAGCTATTTTATACCTAGTCTTTAGTGTACAGTAATCTTAGTAGGATAGTTAACACTCAATGGAGTAGTTACCTGCATCCTCTAGAATTTATTTCAGAATTCATCTAAGTTTAAATAGTGTATAATTAAGCATCAAGGTGACTAGTAAAAGGAGTGACAGAACAAGTCATGATACTGAGAATACTACTTGAGAATGTCTTGATGGAGTGTATTTAGGCAAAGTCACCTGTTTTGGGTTTTTTAAAGTTTTACACTTAGGTGGTGAACCAACAAGAGATGCCTAGGTGTGTTTGTGTGCATATGTGTCTATACGAAAGAGAGGGAGAGAGAGAGGGAGAGAGAGAGGGAGAGAGAGAGAGGTACTGGCGTGGATGTGTGGTTCAGAAGTTTACTTCCCAACCACATAGTTTTGGGTTCAGTCCCACTGCATGTCATCTTTAGTAAGTATCTTCCACTATAGCCTTGCCCAACCAAAGCCTTGTGAGTGGATTTTGTAACTGGAATCTGAAAGAAGCCCATTGTGATCTATATATATGTGTGTGTGTGTGTGTGTGTGTGTTTGTGCTCCTCATCCAGCATGCCTGTCGCTAAGGGGATGCACTGGATGGCACTGCTCCCTCTCTATTCAATGGTGCACCCTCAGATTTAGAAAATACAGTTTACAAAAATTTTCCTGCAATACAAATTCGTGTCCATCCAGAATATTCTGAAGCACCCCCAGGCACCAAAGTCTGGTGACAGGCCTGTCATTGGAACATTGCATGATCGTTTTAAATGAATGTCATTCGTTTCTAATATTCTATGGAAACATTCTAGCCCACAGGAAACATTATTAAGTTTGGAAACAGAAAAGAGTTAGCAACTGGAAAGGCATCTGGCCGTAGAAGATCCGCCTCAATAAAACTGCGTCCAGCCTATGCAAGCATGGAAAAGTGGGGGCTAAAACAATGATGCTGATGATGTTTGTCTCTACAAACTAACTGCCCTGAAGATTTAAATAATGGACGAATCTGCTGCAAAGTCAGTTACTTTATTTTCCAATAAAGTGATTTAAAATAATTACGAAATAAAGTGTTTCATTATATCCAAAAATCATAAAAGAACAAGGTACTATTTAATAATAGTATAATATTGATTACAATGAAAAAAATAAATAAAAAGAAACGGTTCACAAGGGAAGTAACTCTAATAGAGTTACCGCCCATGTCTCCTGTCAGTAATTACGTGGATTTTGCTTAAGTATATATTCTTTTTATTTTTGGAATGATTTCAAGCATTGGACAACCGCCACGCTAGTAGAATTTTAGACATTTATAATCTGTTACTTAAATTGTCGACTTCCTTTTATTGAATGGCAAAGTTTAAATACTGAGTATCGTCTTTTTACAAATGTAAATATCACAATATTTGCAGATGTACACATACACATATGTAAAGTGGTTGTCATTAAGATCATCCAGCCATAGAAACCATGCCGATGAAGACACAAGTGCATGAGGCAGTCCTCCGACTTGTCAGATATCAAATCATCCAACCTACGCCAGGATTGAATCTGGACATTAAATAACGTTGATGATAATGATGCAACAGGATTTGCAGGTAACTGGGACAAAATGAGTAATTTCTGATTTCTTCAAATTTTGTCTTTACCTGTTTAAAACCATTACATTGCAAATACTGCATCATCGTTTTGTATTTTTGCATCATCTTTGGGAGTAAAAATTGGTCGGTATAGTCGTTGTTGAAGTTGAGAGAGCCCAAATCATAGACAAGTGGCATGTCTTCTTTTTACAAGAAATTTTTCAACTTTGACTAATTTGTAATTGGGATTGCTAATAAAACATTTGGACAATTTTTGTGTTTAACAATAAATATCCTTTTCTCTGTTGGATTCCGAGTCAATTTTTCCCACACTAATATCTAATTTGATTTTCAAAAAATGATGTAAAATGAATAATGACTAATTTCAACGATTTCTTCTCTTTAACCGCATGGCATGTAAATGTATCAGGAAGAGAGCCACTCCAGCAGATTATGAAGAAGCTATAGAGAATATTTTATGTTGAGGTTTCAAATTTAGTCAAGATTCGTCAATTTCATATTATGTGCCATTTTCCATTTGCCTTATATATTTAAATATTTTTTGGCTTTTCTGATGTCTAAGAATGGATATTGATGTGTATGAGTCTTTTTTGAAATGTAATTCTGGAAAACTTATGAGGAAAATTTACCTTATCTTGTCTTACTCATTTTGCCTGTCTAAATTTATTTATATGGTTTAAGGTTATTTATATGGTCAAAGGAAACAGAGGTAATTTTCTAAATATGTTACAGTGATTTAGAGAGGGTCATTTGCTTAGCTGATATAGTGTTTGAAAGGTTACTCTTTTACTTGTTTCAGTCATTTGACTGTGGCCATGCTGGTGTACTGCTTTGAAGGGTTTTAGTCAAACAAATCAACCCAAGGACTTATTTCTTAAGCCTAGTATATGTATGGTTATTAGAGAATGTCTAAACTAATTTATGAGAAAAGCGCTTTTGGGGCTAATGCAGTTTCGCACCTCTTCTTGAAAAATGCATTAAAAAAAAAAAAAATTAAAATCCCTACGTTTTAGATGTAGATTACGAATATGCAAAAAAAAAAAATTATTTCCTTTGTAAATTGCAAACAATATTCATCTTGATTAGCCGGTCTTACACATAACGTTATTCAGTACAAAATATAAACATTCTTTGTTGACAGAGACCGAAAGATTGCCTGACTTCAAGGTCACCAATAAAAAAAAGACCGAATCATTGAGAAAATTTTACGTAATTAAATTAACAATTGCTGAGATGATAATTTATCGACAATATAAATACTTTACATTTAATCAGAAATTTGATAACCAGAATTTCGATTGTGAAACCAAAAGTTCAAGATTACTGGACACAGGGACTCTCTACTCGCGGTTCTCATATTCACAGAAGTAATGCAAACATGTAATTTACAAATATATATTTTCCATGTGTTTTAAAAACAAGCTTCATTAGAAATAGCGTGTTCTGCTAGTAGAAGCAACCAAATTTTTCTCAAATCACACCCTCCGTCTTATAAAACAACAAATACATAAAAACAAATGCAAAATGCTGTCTGCTGGCCACGAGACAGGAACCCTTACTCTCACATTTTAAAACCAATCAAAAACAAAACTAAGAATATTTTGTCTATTTTCTTATATTTTTTATCAAAATAAAATTGTCATTTCCAATTAAATTCATTAAAGTTAAATTCGCTTTCGCTTTTCAAGAATTATATGTAACAGGTTACGTTTAACTTCTCAAACTGAATGAAGTTTCCACATTGATTCAACAAAGTTACGGGAATATTTTGCAAGTTGATGATATTGTAATTTAGTAGATGACACTTTGTGGTCTAAATTTCAAATGATTGTAAACACCATTTTGTTTGACAATGTTTACAGCAAGTCAGTCTTTAGGATTCTTTTTCTTTTTTAGCAGAAATAAGATTAAATAAAACCAAAGTGTGAATAACTTTTATTCACAAAACATACTTGCTAATTTCAGTTAAGGGTCCAGATGAGTGCATTCTCATAAAGAAATACAAACAAAATTCTAAAATGTTTTACGTAATATTCTTTGAAGAACAAGAGTTTGTAAAGTTACATTGTCTCGAGTCATTTATACAACAACCGGCTGACCGAATAATAAACTTCATTGCAACTTGTCCTCTTCAAGCAATTTTGCATACTTCTTACTACGTTCTACTCTTTTTTCTAGTATTTCTTCATATCTTTTTATCCGTTCGGTTTGAAAATAATGATCCACTTCATCGATTTTGTTAGACATTTTCTTGTAAATGTCCATGCTCAAGAATACCGCTGTTAAACCTATTGTATATAATAGGGTTCCAAATACAAAAATTTTCCGAACGCGGAACATTTTCGTTCCTTTCAAAAATCCTCTGTCCCCTGATCCTTTGATCTCCCTTCCTTCCATTCTTAAAATATTTGTTAGGAGCATTTTATAGAAGATTTGCTTTATTTTTCAAGGAAATCTCAAATTTTGATAGTTTTTTCCCCACGACACCGGTTTAAGAGTTATCCCTCTTGAATTCAAACAAACAACTAGATTTTCATTGATTTAATGATGTTCCTGATAAACTTTTTTCCGGCCCCTACAGTCTTGGGTTTCGTATCACTTATCCCTCTACATTATTTTGTTAAAAACATTATTCAGAGTAACAATTTTGTAAATGTAGTAGAAAATTTAATTAATTCAAGGGAAAAAATTTATGTACAAAACATGAAATTTTTTTCCAATGTATGACAAGCAAGAATATGCAAAAAGACAAAAAAAAAAATAATGGAAAAGAAAAAGCTAGTGGGGTTCAGTAATTTGAAAAAATATATTTAATTCTGAAAATAAAGTTTTCTAGAATTGTAATTTTAAGTGCATGACGAATAAGAATAATTACGGCTTGAAAAAGAAAAGAATATATCAAGTCATAAGAAATAGCTACTTCGAAACTCTACCCTAGTAAGATTGAATGACAACGACAATTTCTCAGTTTATTAGAAATACTATTAATCCTACTGTCTCCAAATAATCTAGTAGTTGAGACAGTGGGATTCACATGCTTTGAGATTATCAATTTAATTCTTTTTCTGTACAGTTTCCATTAAATGATTTCTAGAGAATTCTGCCTGCAACTTACCAATAATTTCAACACTTAACTATTGACAATGGAAAAAAGTCATTTCAAGATATCCAATCTTTTCTTTTCTAACTGAACCGATTTCAACTGAAATGTGTAATTGGTTTTTGAAATAATATTTTTTTATCATTGATTAAAATTATAAATTTTTCAGTGAGTAGCAAAGTTTGACTGAATCAATCTGGCTGCTTTATCTATTGTAACATTGGCACAAACATTTAAAACACTTAATAACACTGTGTAACACGATTTTTGTCCTTGGATAGCAACAGTTATCTCCTATTTGCTTACCCCAAGAAAATATAAAAAATGGTTAATATTTCCTTCAAACTTTGCATTTGTTACGTTATTCAGACCCCAAAGAATCCCACTCAACTCATGGCTATGATGTTCCCCATTACTCCTGCTCATGATCAGAGGTGCACATATTGTCAGCCACAAAGGAACATGCTCAGGTGGTTAAGGTCAAGCAAATCTGTGCTATTGAGCAGAATATTTGTTATAATGATATTTCTGCTTCAGCAACTCAGTGCTCAATCTGTCTGAAATGTAATAGAAAATAGGTCAGTTTTAAAACATTGATGTCCAGGTCACAAAAGCAAAAGTTGAAGGGAATAGTAGTCATTTCCTTTGATTTCTAAATAGAAGCAAATAGGAAATAACACTTACTGGCCAAAGACAAAACTAAAAAAAAAAATAAAAAGTAAAAATATTCTTATATAGTGTAAGTTATAAGAAACTAGAATGTTACCTGTCATATGAAAGGTAACTTGAAACCTTGGGTAATATCATAAAATTTGGCATACATATCTTTCATCTTTTATCTTTTACTTGTTTCAATCATTTGACTGTGGCCATGGTGGAGCACTGCCTTGAAGAGTTTTATTCAAATAAATTGACCTCAGGACTTATATATTTTTTTAAAGCCTAGTGCTTATTCAATCAGTCTCTTTTGCCAAATTAATAGTTACAGGGATGTAAACACGTCAACATTGGTTGTCAAGCAGTGGTGGGACAAATACAGACATAAACACACACATATAGATATATACAAATGTATATATGTGTGTGTGTGTGTGTGTGTGTGTGTGTGCATATATAAAGTTAGATAAGGCCGGTTTATGGGATTACCCTGGGTTTCATGTCCATAAAGCATTTAGCTTTATGGCATATCTTCAGATCCCAAAACCTGTTGACTTAAGACCTCTCTAATGTGTGGCCTCTCTGGAATATGGAAGCCACACTCGCTAGAGAGGCCTTAAGCCATCAGGTTTTGAGAACTGATGATATGCCATAAGGCTAAGCACTTTATGGATGTGAAACCCAGGGTAATCCCAGAAACCAACCTTATCTAACTTTAACTATATTATATACTGCTCTATAACTTAGAATGTGCTTCTTTTTCAGATTTATGTTTTACCAATGATCGATATATATATATATATATAAATATATATATATATACATATATATATATATATATATATATATATATATATATATATATATATATATATATATATATATATATATATATATATAAATATATATATATATATATATATATATATATATATATATATATATATATATATATAATGGAATAATTACTATGAAGCATTGTACAGAGTATATTATACAAAAGATTGTGAGTAAGGCCAAAACAATGCGAAGTAAATGCAAGGTAAATCACAAGAAAACAAATATGTGAGTTAATATAGACTAACCTTGTATTCAATATTTCGGGGTTATGACCCATTTTTAAGAAATTGACAAATGTTGCCGATGTACGTGTGTGTGAGCTCACACAAATGCACATCGGCAACATTTGTCAATTTCTTAAAAATGGGTCATAACCCCGAAATATTGAATACAAGGTTAGTCTACATTAACTCACATATTTGTTTTCTTGTGATTTACCTTGCATTTCCTTCGCATTGTTTTGGCCTTACCCACGATCTTTTATACAATATATATATACATATATATATATATATATATATATATATATATATATATATATATATATATATATATATATATGTATACATATATATAAATATATACATTGTGAAAAACAACATTCCAGCGTGGTCATTGCCAGTGCCACCGGACTTGCTCCCGTGCAGGTGGCACATAAAAGACACCTTCTGTGCGTGGTTGTTGCTAGTACCACCTAACTGGCCCTCGTGCTGCTGGCATGTAAAAGCACCCACTGCACTCTCGGAGTGGTTGGCATTAGGAAGGGCATCCAGCTGTAGAAACTTTACCAGATCAGATTGGAGCCTTCTAGCTTGCCAGTCCTCAGTCAAACCGTCCAACCCATGCCAGCATGGAAAGCGGATGTTAAACGATGATGATGATGATGACGATGAAGATGATGATGATGATGATGATGATGATGATATATATGCATATCATCATCATCATCAGCATCATTTAACATCTACTTCCATGCTGTTTGACTGGAACTGATAAGCCGGAGAGCTGCAGCAGGTTCCAGTTGCATTTGGCGTGGTTTCTACAGCTGGATGCCCTTCCTAATGCCAGCTACTCCAAGGGTATAATGGGTGCTCTTTATATGCCACCTGTACGGGTGCCATTTATATGACACCAACAATGGCTATGACTATGATTACATGGGTGCCATTTGGATAACCCTGGTAACAGCCATGACTATGGTTTCATTTGGCTTGGCGAGTCTTCTCAAGCACAGAATATTGCGAAGGTCTTGGTCACTTGTCATCTCCTCCTTGAGGCCAACATTCAAAGATCATTCTTCACCACCTCCTTGAGTTCAACATTCAAAGATCATGCTTCACCACCTCTGTGAGACCCAACATTCAAAGATCATGCTACTGGCAATGACCATGGTTACGATTTCATCAGTGCCATTTACATGACACTAGCAATGGCCACGACTATGATTTCACTTGGCTTGACAAGTCTTTTCAAGCACAGCATATCATCAAAAGTCTCAGTCACTAGTCAATTCCCCCATGAGGCCCAACATTTGAAGATCATGCTTCACCACCTTGTCCCATGCCTTCCTGGGCCAACCTCTTCTATATATATACAGAGTGCATAAGGTATTTGAGGACTTAACATTTTTGGGTCATTGTTGCATTTTTTGCTAACTCTGTATAATCTTTGTTTCAGAAAATAATAATGGCAGACCCTCAGCTTACACAAGAAATGAAGAGGCATGTTGTTATTATAGTTATAAAGGCTGAGTATAGCAATTTAGAAATATCTCAATTTTTAAAAGTTATCAGATCTTTCGTCTACAAAGTTAGTAAGGAGCTAGAGACTGAAGATGGAAATGTATCACCAGTATCAAACCTTCTCTCTGTCGACTGGCTACTGGTCTATTTATAATGGCTGGTTACTACCACTTGTTACTGGGAGAGGTGTACAGTTTTACTATACAACATCTCCCCTTTTAATTTTTTTATTAACAATTAATTTCTTTTATTCACCCTACCTCCTTTTATATATATATATATATATATATATATCTTAGGGTGTACTTATAGGAATTCAGTGTTCTACCTTTTTCTTGTACGTGTGGTTTTGACTTCTTGTAATGGTGTTGGTACCTGAAAAGTGTCATATAGCCAATCTATAAGTATTTCTACTCTTGTTGGTTCCTTTTCTATGACTCTTTCCTTAAGCTGATTTCTATGTCTCCTTTCCATTCCATTTCTGTTTCTTACACCATATATCATTCTTCCTATGTATGTTACAATTTCTTGCTTGCCATTTTTCTACATTCTTACATATACCTTATCACCTATTCTAAAGAATTTTAGCATGTCTTTACTAGTACATATTTTCTTCTTCACCGGTAACAGTTTATCGAATACTGACTTCACCTTTCTGGCATACATTAATTCTGCTGGTGAACTTCCTTCTGGCACATTTGGATTCAGAGTTACCCTGTATACACTTAAGAATTGTTGAATTTCAACCTTGTCTGTAGCTTCCTTATTAACTTTCTTTAAAGCTCTCTTAAAAGTGTTCATGAACTGTTCAGCCCTTCCATTTGATATAGGGTGATATGGTGCTATATAGTTTTATGTTCTAATGTGAAAATCTCACAGAATCTTTTAAACTCACAGGATACAAACTGTGTTCCGTTATCAGAGACAATTATATCTGGTACACTAAATTTTGCAAACAGCTTGTGTAAGAAGTTTATTACTGTATATGAGGTTGCTTGTTTACACCTCATGACCTCAGGCCATTTTGTGTAGCTGTCCACTACTATTAAGTAATAATATTGATTTAGTGGGCCTGCAAAATCGATATGCAATCAGGACCAAGGTTCTGGCCAAGGTTCATATTTTGTAGTAGTTAGTTTTGCTGCCAGTGCACATCCTCTGCAGCCTTTTCAACTTCCTTGTCTATGCTTGTCCAGTATACAAAACTTCGCATCAGTGCTTTCATTCTAGAGATGCCTGGGTATCTCACATGAAACTCTTTTAGCATTCTCTTCTGTAATGTCTGTGGTATGACCACCTTCTGAGCGTACATTAGTACCCCATCATATATAGAGTACTTGTTCACATCTTGGTGGTTCTTTGCGTCAGACCTTTTTTTATTTCCTTTTGTTGACCACAGTTATCTATTCATCTCATTAATAAATTTGTCATTTCTCACATTTCTTTTTATTTCTTCCAAAGTTACTGGTAGTTCACACATGATGTTCCACATCACTTCTTTTTGTTTCAGTTCATCGATGTCATTCGATCATTTGACTGCTCCATTTACGTTATTGCACAAAGCATTTATGTGTGTATCCCATAAATTAAATGTCTCCATACATTCGGTACCAAATAAATTCATAGATTTTTCAACACATAACCATTCACTTTTTTGGTTCGCCATTTGAACATTATATTACAAATGCGTTCGCCCATGGAATATAATTTTCTTCCCATAACACTGTATGCTATTTTGTTTGAACTACATAATTTTGGTTTACCCATTTGTTCCTATGTTTTCTCATTAATAATTGTGATATCACTTCCTGTGTCTACTTGCATTCTTACACAAGTGTTTTCAATTCTCACATTCATGAATTTTCTGTTTGTTATAGTCACAACTTTTCCTGCTGACAAACTATTTATTTTTCCTTGTTTGTTCCATTTCCCTATCATTCTAGTTTTGCAGTGTGATTTTATATGTCCTGTAAATCCACAGCGAAAACACTTTGCTTTTTTATATGGACAATCTTTTTTCAGGTGCATCCCACCACATGCTATACATGGGTCTACATCCTGATAATTTTTCTGTTTTTCTTGCAACACTTTATTTGTCTTTTGACATTTTTGCACTGGTCATATGTGGAAACACTCTTTCCATTGAATTTCTGCCATATCATGCCTTGATTTTAATATTCTGTTACACTCTTCTGACAGTTTCTGCATTGTCAAATCCTGGTCCATATCCAGTTTTGATAGAATTTTCATTTGGATTTCTGCATCCCTTCTATCTGTTAATCCTTGTGCAAAAATCAAACACTTGAAAGAATCTGGAGTAAGCATTCTATCCTAAATCTCTCATGTTCTTTGTTGACTCTGCCTGTGTAAGTAGTGAAGTCTTTGTTTTCACTCTTTTCTATGTTTAAACATCTCCATCTAGTATTAAACAATGAGCTCTTTTCACTAAACATTTAGCACAAAATATCAACTGTGTTGATGAAATTTATGTTGGATGATTTTTTTGGCAATATGAAATTACTCCGTTGTTCCTAGTTTTCTTCAAACTAGATGCATTTTCATTTCGTCTGTCCAGTCCTTACATTCTCTTTCAAAAATTTGTTGAAATCTTTGAAAGTAAGCCTTGAAGGTTACTTCTTGTTTGGGGTCATAATTGAATTCACTTCTGCAATTTGCTACATGTTCAGGTGAAAACATATTCTCCGGTTTGGTTATCAACTTCATCGGTTGTAATATTTGCTGCTGCAATACTTGTTGTTGTCCTTGTTGTTGCTGTTTTTGCAACTCAACTATCCCAGCTAACGAGTCTTCCATATTTTATGATTTTCATAAGTTTGCACAAGATTTTTGTTTCTTTTTTGTTGAGGTATTTAATTTTCCACGTGAATTAGTTTAAACTCTCTGTGTGAATGTTTTTTTTTTTCTCTTTGCATAAATTGGTTTTTCTTCATCGCCACTGTTGTAAAGCAGTCTTTTGCCACTGTTGTATCTGTCTTTTGATGACAGTTGTTGCTCTGACAGATATTGTTATATTCCGAAGTTGTTGATAGAATGTTTTTATCTAGCACTGTACGACCACCAGTTGTACTGTGTTATTATCCGCAAAAGGTTGGATCATTATAACGTCCACTCAGTATCATAGTATAATTATTATATTAGCACAGACACGACTATCAACACAGTCTGCATGTACTCTTGACCTTCTTGACATTCTCTGCTGACCAGCAACTGGTCTATTTATAATGGCTGGTTACTACTTCTTTTTGTCACAGTGATTTGAAACCTAACTGCTAAATACTCAGTCAGACACCACAAATGAACCACCATAGTTTCAAGTGATTGGTCTATAAATTGACCAATCAGTGGTAGACTGTGGTATGATATGGTTTTCTTGAATGTTCTTCTGGTCCCCTATAAAAACTATTTGGTACTTAACTTGGAGTGCAGATAGCCAATGGGCTTCTGTTGTCATGGAGATTTGCAGTTGACTTAATATATTTTGGGATCAAATGCATGTAGTCACACAGACAGCTTTCTATAATTTCAATGTAGTCTGTCTCACTCGTCCAGTCAGCAATTATTTATATTGTTCATTGTAAATAGCCAACATCAAATATCTATATGTTGGGCAATAAATATTCACTTAAATGTTCACGAGTTTGTTTCAGTTATTATTCATACAACCAACAAAATATATTTTCAATGACGAGCTCAACTTGAGCAGCAACAAGCAACCAACGGCATTTTCAACATGGATGTTATATATTTGTGTACTGAAAATAAGTATACTTTGCTGCTAAAGTCATTATGAGATTGAAACATATCTGAAGTTGTCTCACTTATTTGGCAAAATGATAAAAATATTGATTTAAAATTTTGATACAAGGCCAGCAAATTCAGGCAACTGGGTAAGTCAATTTCATTGACCCCCACCCCAGTACTCAACTAATCCTAATTTTATCCACCCTGAAAGGATGAAACAGGTAAAGTTGACCTTGGCAGCATTTGAATTTGGAATATAAAGACAGACAAAATGCCTCTAAGCATTTTGCTTGGTGTGCTAATGATTCTGCCAGGTAGTCATTTTTGGTTAAAGACTGATACTATTTTTTCATCCATATATAATTTTAATTAGCTTTTTAACTAGCCCTTTTGTTACCATATTCCTTTTGAAATACATTGATTTTGTTTTATTGCAAGAGATTGCTTGTTGCTTGAGTTTTGCTGGTCATTCAACATTTACTTTGGAAGTATGCATTACCTTTGCTTAAGTGGATGACTTCATTAACATTGTGTTGTGTACATGTGGATGTTGTTATGGGTTGTAAGAATAATAATTGAAGCAAACCCATGAACATTTAACTTGATATTTATTGCTGAGCATAATGATATTTGGTGTTGGCTAATTACAATGAATGATATAAATAATTGCCAAATGGGATAGAGAGAAAAACTACTCTGAAAATATAGAAAGCTATCTGTGTGACATGTGGTCAGTCCAAAAATACACGAAGTCATCTGCACAAATCTTCAAGGCAATCTGTGGGGTCAGTAGTGGTTTTTATAGAGGACAAGAAGTCAAATTTTAGAACATTTGAGAAACCCCCCCCCGTATCATGCCACCGCTTTGTGCTGATTGGTTGATTTATAGACCAATCATGTGAAACTGTGGTGGCTCACTTCTGGTGTCTGGTCAAGTATCAAGCAGTTAGGTTTTGAACCTTGTTACAGTTTCAATTAATGTTGAAACTATCAAAATATTTTTTAGAATGACTTTGTCACTTTTAAGTTTGTGTTTAGAACATAAATTAATATGGAATTTTAATGGAAGATTTTAATTTAGATCACTAGAAAAAAAGATGTTTTTATCAGAGAACCAGAGGCAGTATCATGCAGATTTAAATATTTTGATACTGACTTAACTATTTCTGATTTTTTTTTTGTTTTGTCTTAAAAAACCCAAAATTATTAGGCCAGTATCATTAAGTAGCCTTAAATTAAAAGACTCAATGAGGCTTCAAATATTATACTATAGTCAGATTTCATTTGATAAAACTCTTCAGGACAAAATATATGATGACAACTATCATGTCTAATATAATATAAACATTTTAGTCATGCATTTGTATCTCTTATTCAGAAAAAAAAAAAAAGATTAACAACCAAATTGAATTTTCCAGTAACCCATTGATTTTATTTTCATACTGTGTTTGATCTTATTTTCAGGAAGTGTATCTCTGTAAGTGGGTTGTAAAGCTCTCACACACCATTCACCTACATCTAGTCTCCTTAGTAACAGCTAGACTACTTACTAAATATGGTATTATGTCAAAAATACCTTATCCAAGCAAATGAATCTTAGGTATAGTGATGTTAGAGATTGCTATGGCAGTTGTATCACGTAGGAAATAACAACTTGTGTAACAGTATCATATTAAAAATTTTTGTTACCACATTTCTATTGAAATGCACTGCTTTTATTTCAGTTACTTTTGAAAACGATAAAGAATTTAGAAAAATAACTTTGTCCTTGTTAGCCTGGTTTCTGAGACATGAATTAGCATGACCTTGTCATGGAAGTATTTTTATTTAGATCACTTCAAACTAGAAAGTTTGTAACATAGAATCAAGATCAGTTTCAGGTGGGTTGGTATCAAAAAAGTTGAACAACTTGAGTACAATGTAATCTGGTTGCACCTTGCTCTATGTAACTGCAGAAAATATATTCGCATAACATATTTTCTACACATCTGTGGGGCCCATGCCTCACTGTTTGACCAATTACCTACTGGTCATTAAGTCTTCTTGTTCAGAGCTGACCTGGGACAACAGCAACAATGACAATGATGATGATGATGATGATGACAATGACAACAGCAACAACTTGAACTGAAAAATCTTCAATTCTTGATCCTTTCTTGGATATAAATCTTTTTCCTCTTTTATCTCTTGCACATATAAAGAAATCTATTCCTTAAAACATACGAGATGTGAACCATATTTCTTTAAATATTATTGTTTAGCAGTATTTAAATAAATATTAACATTTATTTAAATATTACATCAACTTAACTACTTCTAATACTTGTTGTTGGTTTCTTTGTGCTATTTTCTTAACCTTTTAATGTTTAAGAAGAATAAATGTTTTAACAAGTCTTATATTTTTGCCTAGCCTAGCCATTGCTACTTTTAATTACCATCACACTTAAAACCCACATTCATTTGCTGCATATTTACATCCAACTTCTAAATTGTACATCTGCTATCCATTTCAAATCCAGAACTATCCTACATATTTGTGTTCCTATTTAAACCTCAAGAGAGAGAGAGAGAAGAAAGTAGATGGTAGTAAAGATAACCTGCCAACAGAAATTTAGCATTTTCAACATAGTTATTAGTATGGCCTGACGAAATCTGGTTGCATCTGGTATCATTGTTTATAAGTTAAACATAAGGTGAGAGAAGTGCCTCTGGTAAAATCGATGTGGTTGATGTTCAAATTGAACGTTTCAAGGCGGAAATTGGGAAAAAAGAAATTTATATATGCAGGTAGGAAGTGAGTTCTAGAGGAATAAAGACAAATTAAGTGCAAGATCTATGAGGTGAGATATAACAGAGGAGTAGTGAGAGGAAGAGTATATCAAATGGGTATGGCTGGAGTTGGGTATACATCTCATTGGTTTAGAGAAGCAGAGGGTATTGTTTACTAAGGGTGGGAGAGGCATGAAAAGGAAGAACATGTCTGTGAACAGGTGATTGTAATACACTAGCGTGTGAAGCATTGCTAATCAGTTGGATGGATTTCTTTTCAATGTATTCTTTTCAATGTGTGTAGAGCTATACACTAATATTTGCATGTGAGCAGTTCACCAATTACAAAATTCTATTGCACTTGAAACTTGGTGAAGGTCAACTGCTGATCAGGGCTGAAGTATTTCCTGACATAAGGATATATATATGTGTGTGTGTGTGTGTGTGTGTGTGTGTGTGTGTGTGTGTGTGTATGTATGTTGTTGCTTGTCCATCAATATCTGAAGATGACAAAGTCTGTGTTCTCAGTGATGAGAGTGCCTGACTGCACAGTCTAAAGCTATAACGATAGTTTGTTATCTGGATTGAGACAGATGCTTCCCTGTGACATCTGTCTCTTGCAGCAGAAAGATGCTGCTACTCACGAGTTGAGAGACCTCCACACTGGTCTGTCTGTGGCAGAGGCTTCAAGTTTGCATGGACTAATGCCATTCCATTCGAGGGTGCTTTTCAAGATGTCCTTTTACATCAGTTTAGGCCTTCTTTGTTTGCATGAGCCCTGCATGAATTCAATGTGCAACAGCTGTCTGAGTACATGCAAAATAGCATTGTCATACCATTGTTCTTCTATACAAGTGAGACATGGGCTACTATGAAAAGGGCCATGGAAAGATCTGTGCTCAGAGTATCATTGCGAGAGCGTGTCTGAAATGAAATGATTAGAGAATGGAGTGAAGTGAATAATATGATCACAGAATACCAAAAGTACAAGTTCTGCTGGATCAGACATGTCTCAACATTCACAGACAAGTGGACGCATGCAGTTGCTGAGCGGAATCCAAGAGATCAGAAAAAGTCACCCAGAAAACCTCTACACAGATTGCAAGACAATTTAGTTAAACAATTTGAACCAAGATGAAAAAGAATAGCACAATCAAGAAAGAATTGGAAGGGCATTGTGACCAGTGGTTTATAATAACATCCAGTAGTCAGGTTGATACAGTGATACAGTGACAGTGATGTTTGTATATATGTGTTTGTATATACATGTGTGTGTGTGTGTGTGTGTGTGTGTGCGTGCGTGCGTGCGCATGCACATGTGTGTATTTATGTGTATGTATGTATGTATATGTAAAACTAAATTGATGAATACTGAACTGTCAGCCAAACAGTTGTCATTCACTTTCTGAAAGATGTTTGTAATCAACGCACTTACTTTCCAATTGCTTAATTTACATGCCATTAGTAGCCACTGCTATGTGGTATAGTTCTTGGTTATAGGTAGCAGGAGCACTGTAAGACAGATGGTTGTTTGTCAAATAATAGAACTCACTTTAACCTCTCCTGAGACTATTGCTTAGTGGAAGACAGTCTCCACCAAATTGACTAGCGTTAGACATACAACACGAAGATGATATCCAGGGATGTCACTTCATGGTAATGAATAACAGCACTCACTAGACTTGAAACACAGCGACAGAAATGGTAATATTAAGGCCCTATGAAGATAAACATAGAACCTCTGATTACTGAGCATACATTCTGTTAGATAAAATAAAAATATAAATTGACATCATTAGAATTATAAATCCTCAGGAGAACATAAAATAATTTTTGGAACAGATCTCAAAATACATGAAGTTATAAATAATCCTTTCTAGTATAGGTACAAGGCCTGAAATTTTGAGGGAGGGGACAAGTTGATTACATTGACCCAAGTGCTTAACTGGTACTTATTTTATTGCCCTCAAAAGGATGAAAGGCAAAAGTCGTCCCTGGCAGCATTTGAGCTCAGAATGTAAAGTCAGAAGAAATGCCACTAAGCATTTTGTCCAGTGTGGAAATGATTCTACCAGTCCGCCATCTTTAAATATTGGTTTCAAATTTTAGCACAAGGCCATTGGCCCCAGTGCTTAGCAGGTACTTATTTTATTGACCTTGGAAGGATGAAAGGCAAAGTTGGCCTTGGGAGAACTGGAACTCAGAACAAAAGACAAACGAAATGCCACTAAGCAATTGTCCAACATGCTAATGGTTCTGCTAACCTTATAAAGTTATGAATAATATCATGTAAATACTAGGTTGAAAATTCCTTCCAGACAAATAGAAAAAGAGTTGAAGGCTGCCTGTAGGACACAAATGCAAATCTCCTGTTTCAATATTTTCAATTTAAAAGGATTTCTCAACCCAATATTTACATGCTGTTATTTGCAGCTTTATTTGCTTTGAGACAGACTATTCCAAAATAGAATTATAAATACAAATATTTTGAAGTATATCTTGCTACTGCTACACTTCACAGGCTGTGTGGATAAATATCTTGATGAATATCATTAGATTAAATTTTATCTAATATCAACTTTAATATAAAATGCTCATAACATCATAGATTTTGTAGACCCTAGTGACTGTATTCAATGGGTTCAATATGTATAATCAGACCTTTGGTGGAATATTGATTATTGATGACAAGGTCTCAGTTCAAACATTATTACAGCTATTGTATTATGTTATTATTTTGTCTGGAAACAGCATGATTGAAGGATTAAGAAGGGCTTGCTTTGCAATCAAAAGATCCCAGTTTCAATCCTCAGCATGATATCTTAGGCAAGCATTGTTTACTATGGTTTTAGTGTTCACTCAAGTCTTGTGAGTGAAATTGGGTCACTGGAAACTGTGAGGAAGCCTGTTGGATGGATTGTCCTTGTAATTCAAATAGTACAGCTTTGTCATACATTGTCACCCTGATTCTGTCTGAAGATTGCATTATGCAAACATGTGTCTTTAGAATACTCAGCCACTTATGAGGGGATGCTGAAAAGTTCCTGGCTTTAAGGGTATCATGGAAGGTCTGGTTGGATGCCCAACCTTCCAATTTTTTTTTTTCAGGGCTTAGAAAACCTGAAGGACTACTACAATAAGTGTGTGAATTTGAGAGGGGAATATATTAAATAAAATCATAATTAACTGATCCTCCTGGGTTTTCTTTTATCCAAAGCCAGGAACTTTTCAGCACCTCCTCAAACATGCTAATGTAATGAACAAATGCATTGGTTTTCCAAAGAATTGAATAGTCATTGCTGAAACTAATAAGGATTTGTTTACTTGGTCAAACCTGATCAAGTAGATTTATGATCAAAGGCATTCAATCAGGAACATTATGTTATTTTTAGGGCATCTAGGGTTGCATTAATGTTCCCACCTTTTCCTTGAGATGATAAGGTGTTAGTTGAGGGAGATTTAGCTGCTTTTTCAACAGATCAGCTGAACATATACAGGCTCCTTCATTGGCTCATCTGTATTGTGTGTTTCTAACCAAAGTGTACAACTTTGCTCTTCATGGGCCAAAGAGGGAGCTTCTGTATAATTACTTCACTTGCAAGAAATAGCAGCCAAATACCCTTGAAGTTTCACCTTACCATATATAAATAAATGACATATTGTGTAATGTAATACTGGAACCATATTGCCTTAAATAACAGGCAGGATGTTCATGGTTAGCATGCCTTCCATTATAAGTCTGCTCGATCAGGTCTGACCCAGGTTAAATAACAACAACAACAACAACAAAATATTGCTGTTCTCTGTCACTCTGGCCAACTATAACTTTTACTTCAAAATTGAATGGCTGGCTGTATGAAGGGCAACAAAAAGTAAGAAAGCAATTGTTTCAGCAGGTCAGAAGTTATGATTATCCAACCATAACAACCCATCATTATGAAACAATGGATGTAAAACAGTAATTAGACAATAATAACGGATTAGAATGCATTTTATTGTAGAAGGGCTGGATTTATATCAGTGTGTGATCACCTTTGTGAAAAGGTAATATAAATTTTGTCCTTCATCCTTTGCTTTAGGTTTTCTTTTACATACTCTACAAATTAAAGTGGGTATTGGTTCAGGTATATAAACACACATACATACACATACTTGTATGTGTATGTGTGTGTGTGTGCATGCATGTGTTTTTATATATATGCTTATATATATATATATATATATATATATATATATATATATATATATATATATATATATATATATATATATATATGTATATACACATACATGATGATGGCTGTCCACTCATGACCGAGGATGACCATTTCTGACCTTTAGGAACATCGTGCACTCTAGGATTATTTTATATTTTGCATTTGTGGCTCTGTTGGTGGCTAATGAGCCCTGCTCTTGACAAGCATACACGACTGCAAACATTGCAAACCAAGCTTTCTCCATTCACTATACCAGCAGTGTGCTTTCGAGTAGCATGCTTAAATTCTTCATGCAGAATACGTGCTTTTTCAGAGGTGTCGATCCCCTCCTTCACCTGCCTCCTCCATCTGTGGCGATGACAGGCATTGCTCTCCCAGTCAGTCTCCTGCATATCACAGACCTTTAATTATTACTTGACACAGTCCTTAAATCACAGCCTTGGTTTCTGTCAGGGTTTCTTTCCAGTAACAATTTCCTCATATAGCATCTGCTTAGGGATCCTGCTATCCTTCATTCTAATAAGGTATCCAGTCTAGCGTAACTAGTGTTTGTGTACCATCACCTCTATACTTAAGAAATCAGCTTGCCTCAAGACCTGTGTGTCTGGAGTTTTTAAGGTCTAGCCAACATTCAGAATGTATCTCAGACATCTCTAATGGAGGCATTCAAGGACCTTTACATAACGTTTGTAAAGGGCCCATGTCTCGCATGAGTAAAGGAGCGATGTCAGCACACATGCACGGTACACAGCAATTTTTGCTTGCCTTGTGATGCCAAGACAAACAAAAAAATACACACACACACATATATGCATACCTCTGTGTGTGTGTGTGTGTGTATACATATATGTATGTGCATGTTCGTGTCTACTTGTCTTGACATTGTGTGATATTTGTAAACAGTAAACAGTCACACAAGTAGTGTCATTTGTTTCCAATCTTCCGGTTAAACATGTTTAGCCATGGGGAAATATTACCGCATTCGAAAACAGGTGCATCCAGCTGTAGAAAAATTGCTTTAACAAATTCTGCCTGATCCATGCAATCATAGAACAATGGACATTAAAGCAACAATGATGATGACAATAGCAACGATGACAATGATGGTGATGACGACAACGATGGCAATGATGACAGTGATGATGACAACAACAATGGTGATGATAATAATGATCCCACCAAAAAATTATAAGTAAACAGGAGTTGAAGATTAAAATAACATCTATTTCTAAATAATTATTTTAATCTCTAACAATTTTCACTGTCAAGAAGTTCTGCTGCCAAGTAAAATCCAATTAAATTGTCAAACATTTTTTCATAATACAGTTCTATATTTAAGAGATGAGGAATTATTTACATTATTTACAATTGACGGATATTTGTCCTCATCTTGTTTGTTGTTAACATAACGTTTCTGCTGATATACCCTCCAGTCTTTGTCAGGTGTCTTGGGGAAATTTCGAATCTGGGTTCTTATTCCTAATGATGTTACTATTATTATATTATTATTGTTATTATTATTATTAATCAGGTCACTGCCGTGAATCAAACTCGGAATCTTGGGGTTAGTAGCCCGCGCTCTTAACCATTACACTCTTAACCCACGGGCATATGGTGTAGTGGTTAAAAGCGCGGGCTACTAACCCCAAGATTCCGAGTTCGATTCACGGCAGCGACCTGATTAATAATAATAATAATAATAATAATAATAATATAATAATAGTAACATCGTTAGGAATGAGAACCCAGGTTCGAAATTTCCCCAAGACACCTGACGAAGGCTGGAGGGTATATCAGCCGAAACGTTGTGTTAACAACAAACAAGATGAGGACAAATATCCGTCAAATGTAAATAATGTAAATAATTTTTTCATAATGTTGGTGGTTATTAAAAACATAACTTCAAGAAAGATACGTTACATACCAATCTTTAATTACCATTTTCTATTGCTTATATGTTTGGTAGAATATATGGGATTTTAAAAATTTTTATCAGGGTTGTTGCAAAGAAGACAACAAAATCTGTTGGGATTTTTTGATAAACAAAATTTTTATTCTTCCTGTAAACAAAAAATGCAGAGAGCATGTTGAATATTATTGTTCTTGGTGTTGTTGTAGCAACAGTTAGTGTGGTTCGCTGCTTGCCAGGTAACTGACTTCTTTTGTCTTCTGACTGTTCATTGCCTTTGTGTTGCCAGCTGCTGTCTGCTGTCACAGTTGGCCATCTTCCATGATGTCTATCAATCCTCCCTCCAAGCTTTCTCTCAAGTAGTCAAAGTGTGCCAAATTTATACTGATGGTTAAGCTCAGAAAGAAGACCACCAAAAGGTGAAATTGTCACTGGAACCTATTCCACTCGAAGTCCTGGTTGGTTAGATTTGTTTTTATCACATGGGTAATATTCTGGCAGTGGAGGCGCAATGGCCCAGTGGTTAGGGCAGCGGACTCACGGTTGTAGGATCATGGTTTTGATTCCTAGACCGGGCATTGTGAGTGTTTATTGAGCAAAAACATCTAAAGCTCCATGAGGCTCCGGCAGGGGATGGTGGCAAACCCTGCTGTACTCTTTCACCACAACTTTCTCTCACTCTTTCTTCCTGTTTCTGTTGTACCTGTATGCTGGAGCACTACCTTTAGTCGAGTAAATCGACCCCAGGACTTATTCTTTGTAAGCCTAGTACTTATTCTCTCCGTCTTTTACCGAACTGCTATGTTACGGGGATGTAAACACACCAGCATCGGTTGTCAAGTGATGTTGGGGGAACAAACACAGACACACAAACATATACACATACACACACACACACATATATATATATATATATATATATATATATATATATATATATATATATATATATATATATATATATATATATATATACATTTATACGACGGGCTTCTTTCAGTTTGCATCTACCAAATTCACTCAAAAGGCTTTGGTCAGCCCGAGGCTATATAGGTGCCACATATATGTACAAGCTGAATATCCCATTGTTGCCATGTAATTTTAACAATAGTACACCCACATATGCTGGATTTTCTGTTTTGATGGGGATTTTTCAAATTTTAATTCACCACACCCTTTCAAATGATGAGGGAAAGCTTTTAATGAAAATTTTATTTTTTAATTCATGAATCTTCCTCTCCACGTTCCAGACTGATTTTGTCATTCTTTTTTTTTGGTGCTACGCACTTAAAAACAATGGGAAGCGCCTTTCCAGTAAAAAAAAATTTTCAAAAGTAATGAATTTTTTCAAATCCCACGCATCCAACTCAATACTGGTTTTGGCCAATGTGTTTTTTACTGCTCATTTTAAAAACGATGGGAGAAGCCTTGAAGGTTAAAAACAAATTTTGTTTATCGACAATCACTATTGTAATCCTCACTTGTTTTATTTTCAAACAGAAGGTGAAACATAATTTAAAAGCAATAGTGAAATTTTTTAAACGTTTTCATTAACACTCCCCACCCCCGCATGCTCATAAATCCTAAAATTTTGGCTTTTCTTTTCAATTCTTTTAAAATCATAGTTTTAAAATAAGGACAGTTTGAATCTGCAATTTCTTTCTGCTTATAATTTCAAAATACTTTTCAGACAAGAAGGTGTGTGATTTAAGGGAGATTTAGCTGCTGTTTCTACCACATCCCATGACTACCTTGTAACCTCTTCATTTCTTTGTCATTCTGACATGCATTGGTGTTTTTCAATATTTTTCTGAACACTTTCGGTGGAAGACCCATCACAAATATATATATATAGGTATGCATAAATATTTAATGCTAACTGTTTGAAAAAAAGAGCACTCAACACTGTTGTAGAGATTAATGATATATTTTATTTGGGTCAAGCCAGTCTATTACTATTGTGAGTTTCACTTGTGGGTTCACAGGGTCTTCAGACAAGATATGACTTGCCCAGAGGTTCTCAGTATTAGAGGTGAATCTCAGTGTAACGAAAGACTGACTCAGTCAAAATTTTATATATGTATATATATATATATATATATATATACACACACATACACACACATATACATACATACATACATATATATATATATGTATATATATATATATATATATATATATATATATATATATCCATACATATATATATTCTTTTATTCTTTTATGCATTTTAGCCCAAAGGCTGTGGCCATGCTATGACAAGCCTATATATATATATACATATACATATCTTAATATTTAGCAGGAGCAACACAATAATTCTAAGGCTGAGAGTTTCATGTGTTGGCACTTAACAAAACTTCAGATAAGTACCAATGCATGAAACTCTTGGCCTTTGACTTACTGTTGCTCCTGCTAAATATTTATTTCTTTATTTCCCACAGGGGTTAAATATAGAGGGGACAAACAAGGACATACAAAGGGATTAAGTTGATTACATTGACCCCAGTGCATAGCTGGTACTTATTTAATCAATCCCCAAACGATGAAAGGCAAAGTCGACCTCGGCAGAATTTGAACTCAGAACGTAATGGCAGGCAAAATACTACTAAGTGTTTCTCCCAGCGTGCTAATGTTTCTGTCAGCTTGCTGCCTATATATTCTTTTCTACTCAAAGCACAAGGCCCAAAACTTTTGGGGAGGGGCCCAAGTTGATTAGATCGGCCCCAGTACACAACTGGTACTTAATTTATCGACCCCAAAAGGATGAAAGGCAAAGCCGACCTCAGCAGAATTTGAACTCAGAACATAAAGACCAACAAAATACTGCTAAGCATTTCACCTGGGGTGCTAACGTTTCTTATTTCTTTAATGTCCACAAGGGGCTACACACAGAGGGGACAAACAAGGACAGACAAATGGATTAAGTCAATTATATCGACCCAGTGCATAACTGGTACTTATTTAATCGATCCTGAAATGATGAAAGGCAAAGTCGACCTCGGTGGAATTTGAACTCAGAACGTAGCCGCAGACGAAATACCGCTTAGCATTTCACCCGACGTGCTAACGTTTCTGTCAGCTTGACGCTTTAGCTACTGCTAAATATTAATAAAAAAATGTACTCATATTTTAAGTTCTATTTTTCCTGTTTGTATCACCAAACCTAAATGTGTGCGTGTGTGTGTGTGTATCATCATCATCATCATCATCATTTAACGTCCGCTTTCCATGCTAGCATGGGTTGGACGATTTGACTGAGGACTGGTGAACCGGATGGCTGCACCAGGCTCCAATCTGATCTGGTAATGTTTCTACAGCTGGATGCCCTTCCTAATGCCAACTACTCTGAGAGTGTAGTGAGTGCTTATTTTTTACATGCCACCGGCACAGGGACCAGAGGGGGTTGGCATTGACCATGATCGGATGGTGCTTTTTACATGCCACCGGCATGGGAGTCAGTTAGGGTAGCACTGGCATTGGCCACGTTCGGATGGTGCCTTTCACGTGCCACCAGCACAGGAGCCAGTTGGGACGAGGAGGAAGGCAATGACCATGTTCAGATGGTGCTTTTTACGTGCCATATATATATATATATATATATATATATATATATATATATATATATACATATGTATATATATATAAATATATATATATATTTATATATATATATATTTGTGAATTAAGGTTACCATTGGTTTCGTATTAAGAAAAATAGGAAAATATCTTAATATCTTAACAATTTTTTACGCTGATCACATGGAGGAATGGTGTTTGTCTTCATTTTAGATAAACACCAAAATGGAGATGAACACCATTCCTCCATGTGATCAGCTTGAAAAATTGTTAGGATGTTAAACCAATGGTAGCCTTAATTCACAAAGAAAGAAATTCTATCCACCAATACAGTGTTGAGCACTCATTTTCATTGTTTGACATTTACCTATATATATATGTGTGTGTATGTATGTGCATGTATACACACACACACACACACACACACACACACACACACACACACACACACACACACATATATATATCAAAAACTGTGTTAACTTCTCTTGAAATGAATGATATAAACACAACTGCCTGTAAATATGTACCCAAACTATGATGATCTTTACATATATAATTGGAGATAAGTACAAGACACATTCCTCAGCTGTTTACGCAATGAAAGGCAGGGAGGTACTATAGGCTCAATTGTAGAGCAATGGGATCGGGTTCATTCATACATATATGACATTGGTAACATCCTTCCCATGGCATATCATCTTTCATTCCTTCCTCACTCTTATATCTATCTGTCTATCTATCTATCTATCTATCTATCTATCTATCTATCTATCTATCTATCAGTCTGTCTGATTACCTATTATCTATTTACACACACACACACACACACACACACAGATAAATAGACAGATAGATAGATAGATAGATAGATAGATAGATAGATAGAGAGAGAGGTAAATAGATAAGTAGATAGATAAATAGATAGATAGATAGCTAAATAGATAGATAAATAGATAGATAAATAGATAGATAGATAGCTAAATAGATAGATAAATAGATAGATAGATAGCTAAATAGATAGATAAAAACATTTCTTTTATTAGCCACACAGGGCTCAACAAAGATGGGACAAATACAATGTAGAGTTTTTCTTTTTGAGAGGGGGAAGGAAAGAGAGAAAAAAAAAGGGGTGTGTCGATCAAAAGGGATCGTAGGAAGGGAAAAAGGGGGGAGTTCGATCAAAAAGGATCGAGAAGAAGAAAAAAAAAAAAGCGATCAATAGGGATCGTGTATCACACAGTAATGTTGTCGTGTAAAAAGAGGGGAGGACAGTTTAGGTTTAGCCGTGGAAAGAAAAGCCTACGGAAAAGACCACGGTAACCTTGGTCAATATTGTCATTGAAGAAACTATAACAGTAAGTGACTCTCCTTTGCCTTTTTGTTTTATTTTTTTTTTCCTGGATTTTTTTCTAGTTCATAGGGTTATGCTCAAGATGGCTCCATCGTTCACACGTGCCATCCTTGCTACATTCACCCATCTTTTTTTGAAGCATTCATTAGACAAGACTTCCCTTTCTACTCTCACCGTCCTCTTCAAGTGATACTTGAAGAAGTTGATGAGAAATTGCCCAGAGAGGAAAGTCTTTGTCTCTAGACCTTCCAGACGCGTCCACCATACACATTCTTTCGCCATAGCCACAAGTACAATGAAAATAAGCTCTTCCTTCCCGTTTAAAGGAAGGAGGCGCGACAATATTCACGATAGACTCGGCTGATAGACCGACTCGTCCCACACGCGATAGCAGTTGTTCGCCGTAAGCCCACAGCTCGGAAATGGTGGGACACTGTACGAGTGCGTGCAGAACGGTTTCGTCGCTCTGCCGGCATCTCGGACAGGTCGGCCCCGTGTTTCTCGAGCCATGCCTGTAGAGCTTATCCCGAACAGGTAGTCCTTCTCGATAGCACTGCCAGGCCAGGGATCTCTGGAAGTTGTCCATAGGTCCCGGCCTGAAGGTCGTCTTAAACAGGCGGGTCAGGTATTCCTCGTCGACGCCCAGGTTCGCCCCGAGATCGTCGTCGTACCTTCCCTCCACTAATCCACTATAGAATGCGTTAGTTGTGATGCAGTCGCTCAAGGTTGACCCGGGTTGTTGGAGTTGCCGAAGAGCAACGCGACACTCGTGTTGCCATTCGCACTTCCTCGGCCTCTTCTTGATCCACGACTGCAGTTTGGTCATGGAGACGAGCTGCGGGAAAGCGCGCCGCACAAACGGTGACCACACCTGTTCACCGCTGTCTACGTAGAGCCGGAGATGTCGCAGTCTCAGCGCGTGTCTGCGCATCATCAACCACGGCATGCCCAGTCCTCCTTTTAACGGGTGTTGGCAGGAAACGGATCGCCTAACCATCGGAACACTTCCTTTCCACAAGAAGCGGAAGAGGATGCGCTCCAGTTTGGTGATGGTAGGGTCGGGACAAGGAACGACGGTCAGGTGGTAGTAGATGACGGACGCGATGTACGTGTTCGCCACCTCCGCCCAACCTTATAGGGAAAGCTTCCTCTCGGCCCATTGCCGGGCTGGAGTAGCCACCCTTCTCATTATCTCATCCCAGTTCTTCCCAGTTCTTCTCCGTTTGGAGGTCTGGACCAAACCAGACCCCGAGCAACTCAACCGGACCGTCAGTCCAACGTCACACAATGGAGGCGCTGCTTGACGGCATGGGCTTGCTTCTCCAGGTGCCGAGCCGCAAGCCCACTGACTTATCCCGGTTGATTTTCGCTCCCGTTACCGCTTCGTAGTCTCTCAGTGTCTCGCCGACAAGCTCGATGTGCTTTTGGCTAGACACTATGACGGTGACGTCGTCCGCGTATGCCGACACGCTCGTCCCGCATCCCAACTCTCGCGGGATGCCCCTCAGCATCGCCAGCTTCCGCAGTAGTGGCTCGAGAGTCAACACGTACAGAAGCGACGAGAGGGGGCATCCCTGACAGACGGAACGTGCAATGTCGAAGGGTCTTGATAGATGCTCATTGACGCGAACTACCGAATGGATGCCTCTGTACAAGGCAGCCATCCAGCCACGGAAAATGGGACCGAAGCCAGCCGCTATGAGGACAGCCTCCAAGTATTGATGGTCTACCCTATCGAAAGCTTTCGATTGATCTAAATTGATCAGGGCCCCACCCATGCCAGGTTCCTTAACTACCCGCTCTATGATGTAGCGCATCAGATGGAGGTTGTCATGGATGCTCCTGCCCAGCACAGCGCACGTTTGCGCCTTGCCGATCAGTTTCTTGATGACAAGCGCCAACCTCTTGGCTAACACCTTGGCCAAAATTTTCAGGTCTGCATTGAGCAGAGTTATGGGCCTAAAGTTATCTATGACGTCCCCCTTGTTTGGATCTTTCTTCAGCAGCGTTACGGCTCCTCGACTCACAAAACCGGGAATGCTCCCGTTTTGCTGCCAGTTGCAGTACACCAAGACGTCTCCAAATAAGTCTGGCATACAGTTGTAAAGCTCGTAGGGCAGACCATCCAAACCCGGAGATTTGTCCCTCGAGCATCCCGCCATCGCGTCCCTCACTTCCGCCGCCGTGATGGCACCTTTGCAGCACTCCGCCTCTCTTGCCGAGAGTCGTGGCAGGCTGTGCAGGTAGGCACTGAAGTCCACCCTGCGTTCTTGCTCGCCACTCGTCCCAAACAGTCGAGCAAAGTGCCGCTGAAAGGCCTCACACATTTTGCTTGACTCGAGCAGTTCGCACCCCTGTTCATCCACCAGAGACCGAATGGTGGCTTTGTTGCCCTGTTGCGCCTCCGCCACCTGGGCCTCTCACGCGGCTCCAACACCTTCGTTTCTTAGAGCACGCATCCTAGCCCTGACAACGCACCCTTCGTGTTTAGCGTTGAAGTGTTGGTCTAGGGCCAACCTCGCCGCCAAAACGTCGAATGCGATGCCACTTCTAATTGCCTCTTCTAGCTTCTTAACTAGCTCACCCTCTACTCTGTTTCTGTCTATGGCTAGTGTTTTGCTATACCTAACCGCTTCTGCTTTTATTGCTCTCTTGAGGGCAAACCACCATTTGTTATTGATGATGGCTCCCGTCAAAGCCCTCTTTACTAACGTGCTAATCCGGTCTCTGAAAACCTGTCTCGACGGGAAAGACGCGTTTAGTTTCCAGTAACCGGGGCCCTGCCTATGTGTCTTATCTAAGTCTAGCGTACATGTCACAAGTTTGTGATCCGTGTAGCTGACTATGTAAAATTGTGGACACCCTATGCTATCTCTATCTACTCTCCTACACAGTACTCTATCTAGATACGATCTCGACGACCCGATGCGGTTTGCCCATGTCCACATTGGCGCATTCGGGTAGTCGAGTCGGTACCTGTCAGACAGTTGAAAGCGTCTGAGCAGGTCTTTGAGGCATTTGCATCCCCGTCTATTCCTATCTCTGCCCACATAGTCTAGATGCGTGTCCAAGGTAGCATTCCAATCCCCCACTAAAAGTAAAGGACGAGACGTTCCTAGGAATACTTCTAGACGTCGAAAGAAATCCGGCCTACCTGTTAAAGATGGTGCGTATACTGATATGAGTCGAAAAGCACACCCATCGCTGCCATCGACATCCAGAACAACCAATCTACCCTCTGGGTCTATGAATACTGTCTTTACTTCGAGATCCAGACTCTTGCGAAAGAGTACCGCCGTGCCACTACCGCCCATTCTCGGCAGACAAGGAGAAAAATAAATGTTAAACTGTCTGCCAAACATAGACGTTAGGGCCCGCGGATCATGGAGTCTGGTCTCGCTTATGGCTATGATTTCTAGTTTGTGTGACTTTATGTCGTTTAGGAGGTACCCCTGTTTCCAAGAGGACCCAAGCCACGCGCATTTACACAACCAATCTTGAGCATAATTTTGATTTGAGTGTTAAAGTTTTAAAGAGAGTCACTTACCGTTTGAGAGTTTTTGTGTCTCCTCCTTCGGGTTTTCTTCGAGGAGATCGCTGTATAGTTTTTTCGCCAGGTATTTTTGGCATTTGCCAACTGCCTTGGAAAAAATAGATTTTAGTGTGTGGTGCAGGGTTGGTGTTATGTGTAGTATTTTGATGTGTTCTGGCGGTGTTGTGTACGGGTGGCTGCTGGTTTTTATATCTTCGTTTGTTATGTTTGTTTTTGTGTTGATGTATTCCATCAACTCTGAGTTTTTTGTGTTGATGGCAGTGAGCATTGTGTGTGTGCTTGCTTTTGGGGTTTTGTTGCTTGTGTTGTAGTTGTGTGTGCTTGTGTTGGTGTCTGGAGTGTTTTCGGGAGTTGTGTATCTCCCTGCTTTGTTTGTGTTTGCTTTTCTTTTCTTGCTCCTCTTCCTCCTTCCTTTCTGGGCTATTTGCCATTCCTCATTACTTTCGTCTTCCGATGAAGGTTCTGAGGAATCGGAAGGGGGTAGGGGCAAATTGTGAGCGTCTGTGTGTGTTTGTGTGAGTGGTTGTGTTGCTGTTTTTGTTGGTGCTGGTTGCTTGTTATTTGTGTGAGGTGTGTGTGATGTGGGGGAGGGAGAAACAGTCTTGGAGTTTTCTTTTTTTTTTCCTGCTTCCTCACTTGTTTTATCAGTTGCTGTTGTCTTCTCAGTTGCCGGTGTTGCTTGTATTTCTCTTGTTTTGATTGTTGATGGTGGTGTTGGTAGTAGGGTTTTTTTCCTGGGTTTTGGTGGTTGCCCTTGTTGCTTTTTTTGGTTGGCGGCGGTTGGGCAACTGTTCTTGAGGTGTGCCTCGCTGCCGTATACATAACAACGTGGCCGCCTTCCTTCCACCACTACATATAACTTGTGGTCCTTTGCCAGTTGGATGTGTGTGGGGATCTTTTGGCACTCCTCTTCAGTGATGTGGAGGAGGACTTCGATTTTTTTTCCTCCTTCCCAGTTTTTCTCCTCTGCAGTAGCAATTTCTAATATATTTGCCTCCTCCATTTCGAGGCATATAGAACCTACTATCCACTGTGTTTCCACTTGTGAAGGGACATTCTTTACTGTCACCTTCGTCACTCTCTGTCCAAGATAACTCGGTATCATCACCAAGTCATCTGTGTGGAGAGAGAGTGTCGAAAATTCCTTCGCTAACTCTTCGCTCTGAAAACGTACTTGGACCAGGGCAAATTTGCGTCCCCAAGTAACATGACTTTGAAAGGGCCATATGTGTTTGAGACAAATCTCAATTTTTTTGGTCGAGAAATTCTCCGGTCGCTTGGTTTTCTTGTTGATAAGTCTGTATGATATGTGCTTCTTGTTTGTGTTTTCGATGATTTCTTTTGGTAAATAGATAGATAAATAGATAGATAGATAGATAGATAGATAGATAGATAGATAGATAGACAGATAGACAGATAGATAGATAGATAGATAGATAGATAGATAGATAGATAGATGGATAGATAGATAGATGGATAGATAGATATTGTTTTAATTTTCTCTATCTTCACCTTTAACTTTCTTTCTCTTTGTCCCTTTTTTCTGTCATCCTGTTTTTAGCCTTACTCTGTTTCCTTGGTTCTTTCTCCATCTCCCCACCTTCTTTTCTTTATGTTCCCTTTGCCTTTATAACATATGCAATAGTATTTCGGTTTGTTATGCTATCTATTTCATTCAGTCTCTGATTGTTTGTCAGCCTCTCTCTTAGGTGCT
>NC_142934.1:29051675-29064175 GCF_046866305.1 Octopus bimaculoides
ATATATATATATATATATATACACATATACAGACATATATTTATATATTTGTGTGTGTGTGTGTACATATACACACATACATATTTAACTTCGCCATTTGAACGTCCAGTTTTCTGCTTGCATGGGCAAGATGGAATTTGTCAAGGCAGATTTTTTATGCTAGGATTCCCTTTCTGTTACCATTACACGCATGTTTCTAAGTGAGGTAATATTTTCCCATGGCCAGAAATATTTTCATGGAATCCAAAATGAATGACTCCACCTTTACAACAGTGACACTTGTTTACATCTGTGGCATGATGTCAAAACAAGTAGACACACAAATTACACACACATATACAATGGATTTCTTTTACTACTCTCAACCAAATTCCTTCACAACGCTTTGGTCAGCCGGAGGTTATAGCAGAATATACTTTTCCAAAGTTTGAAGTACCATGCAATGGAACTGAAGCTGAAACCAAGTGGTTGGGAAGCAAACTTCTTAACTACCTGGTAATGCCTATAGCTGCTGCATCAAGAGGTGTCAATCTCTAATTGTAGAGGGAACATGTGGAAGGGGTAGACGCAGGAAGACATCGGACTAAGTGGTGAGAAAGGATCAACAGAGGGGATGACAGAGGACCAAGATTCCTGGTGGTTTGTTATGCTTCAAAAGATATGTCAAGCTAAGTAAAAGTATGGCTGCCCTTGCATACAAACTCGTCCCCTGCAACCCTCTCTAGCAAAGCATCCCTAATCTTACAGGCTCGGAGGTGCCGGTGACATGTAAAAAGTACCCATGTTGGTGCTGTGTAAAGGCACCCAGTACACTCTGTAAAGTGGTTGGCATTAGGAAAGGCATCCAACCATAGAAACCATACCAAAACAGATATGGATCCTGAATAGCTCTTCAGCTGGTCAGTTCCTGTCAAACCGTCCAACCTATGCCAGCATGAAAAACAGACGTTAAATGATGATGATGATGATGATGTTGATATATATATATATATATATATGGATTTCTACATAAATGTATACATACATACATACACACACACATGAATGTATGCAGAGATATATAAATTTATATAAATGTGTGTAAAATGCACAACAACACATGAACAAGTTGAAAGCTGCTGGAAATCAATATAGAAAGAAATTATAAATATAACAAACATGACAGATAGATGAGGAAGGAACAAGGGCAAGGAGCTATCACAGGCATGTTGAACAAGGGCAATATAAAATTAATGGTACTACAGGAAAAAGTCCTAGTTCAAAGCATAACTGCAATTGGATTCCTTAGAATACAGAAGCCCTTGGAATCCAAATACAACCAAAAATGTTGATTAGGTTACATTTCTGTAGAAAACATTACATATGTGATTAGCAGATACCCTGAAATGTCATCAAAGTACTATTTACCAATGTGACATGATGTTGTTAAAACAATATACAAGGCCATCAAAACTGTCTTGGGATAAATACAGAAAATCCCCCAGCGTCTGAATATGTACAAAGAATATTGATGGAACATTACCATCAAATCTTCTACCAAGTGCAAACATAAGAGGCTGAATATTGCTGTTTTGGTAAGAAGAAAAAGTAAGTACTGTCACAGAGGTTACCAACCTTACTGATGTAAATATCACCATCATCATTATTTAATGTTCATTTTCTATGCAGGCATGGGTTAGATGATTGACAGGAGCTGACCAGGCTCCACGTCTGTTTTTGGCATGGTTTCTACAGCTGGATGCTCTTTCTAACACCAACCGCTTTACAGAGTGTACTGGGTGCAGCACCAGCACAAGTGCTTTTTACATGGCACCAGCACCTATGAGCCCACGAGCTTAGGGATGTTCAGCTGGAGAGGATTGCAGGGGCTGAGCCTGTATGCAAGGGCAACCATGCTTTTGCTTAGCTTGACGTATCTTTTCAAGCATAGCCAACTGCAAGGAGTCTCAGTTCCCTATCATCCCCTCTGTGAGTCCCAACGTCTGTAGATCCTTTCTCACCACTTCATCCCAGGTCTTCCTGGGTTGACCTCTTCCACATGTTCCCTCTACTATTACAGATCAGCACCTCTTGATATCTCTTCAAAAACCAAAAAGAAAGAGGGTAACTATGGACAACAGCTTTGAAACCTTCAGCATTTATACCTAGATCATAAATTCACATTTATGCCAGTAGTAATTGGTGCACTTGGTTTTGTTAGTAAATGCCGAAGTAACAATAAGGAAATGCTAGGGTTTTCAGAAAAAGAAATCAACCAGTTAACATGCACATTAGAAATGCAATCTGCAAGTGGAACAGTAAAGATATTCAGGACTTTTCTCAAGTTCAAAACATGAGATTGGTTTTGTTACCTACATTTCAATGTTGGAGCTTAGTATACTTGTTAGGAACTAGCTCGTTCCATTCAAGAAGTCTTCAAATAATTAAAACTAGATGACTACAAATATACATACAATCTTGGTTGTGATACTTATAAAAGGTTGACTTATATTTTCTTCTTTCACTTACTATGGATGAAAGTTAAAGAGTGGAAGAGAAAAAGGAAAAATAGAGATAGAGAGAGAAAGAGTCAGAGAGAGAGAGAGAGAGAGAGAGAGAGAGAGAGAGAGAGAGAGTGTGTGTGTGTGTGTGTGTGTATGTGTGTGTCTCCATCCATCTGTCCATCTGTCTATGTGTTTCACTTTGTATACATGTATGACATTCCTTTTAATAATACTAAATATTTTTGTGAGACAAACAACCATAGTTTATAGTATGTCAATATAAACAATATGTAACAATGGAGGTTTAGACAAGGCATTGTACAGAAACAGTAAAAGGTAATTTCAGCCATTAAAAATGTGACCATGGAAAGAGAAAGAGAGAATGAGGGAGAGTCAGAAACGAAGAGGAAGGGAGGGAACAAGAAAATACAGGTGAGGGTGAAGAGGAGGTGGGGGTACCCCCCCCCCCCTCATTCCAATATGTGTCATGAATAAACAAATGTATATTATCGCTAATAAATAATGAAAATTAAGTAACTTAATATGTGTTGCTTATTTTCATGGCATTTTAAAGCATCTGCTCTCAAACATTCGCTCAATGACACAAACATGCCCACCATTACCAAACTTTGTCTTGTCTCACTGAGCTTATAAAGTCAATCAACAAATTTAGCATCAAGCCTCTATGTGTTGTCCAACTCACTAGAAACAATAGCTGAGTCTTACTCAAATTACAACTTCTACCTTAAAACAAGAAAGGACTCCTAAGATCAGTGATTCTTATATAGAGAGCCTTCTACCCCTGAAGGAAAGCTTTTAGGATATCGAAAAAGGGTGGTCAAATTGTTGAGTCGGATAACATTAAGACAGTTTTTAACACTTTTTAACCTTTTAGCATTTAGATTACTCTGTCAAATGTAATGCTAATTTATTCACATTGTTTTGAATTAATCATGTATTATCTCGTAGCCTTGATATTTTGATGATGCAATTGCTTAACTTTTAGAATGATATTGTGGAGTAGGTGCAAGAAGCTGGATCTGGTTAGTTTGAACTCAAAACTGATAGAATATTTAGGTTGGATCTGACCAGTTTGAAAACTAAACCAGTTCAACACTGAAGATAGTGGTGATTTATATAGATGCTAACTATTCTGTCTTCTTATTAATAAAGAGGAGAGAGACAAATATTTTCATTAATATTTTTGTTGGCTAAGGTGATGAGCTGACAGAATTGTTAGTATGCTGAGCAAAATGCTTTGCAGCATTTTGTCCACCTTTATGTTCTGAGTTCAAATTCTGCTGAAGTCAATTTTGCCTTGCATCCTTTCAGGGTTGATAAAATAAGTGCCAGTTGAACACTGGGGTCGATGTAATTGACTAATCTTCTCTCCTGAAATTGCTGGCTTTGTGTCAAAATTTGAAAGCAGTATTTTTTTACTGGCCGGGTACATACATTTGTATTACATGTACATACATCGACATTCATAATAGTAGAAATGGTGGAATATATTTCATTACTTAGTGAGAAAGAAAAGATGCCTAGTGTTTCAAGCATAACTTTTTATTAGGAAGAGAGTAAAAAACATCAGCTTGTACTTGTAAAGGTTGATAGTTGTAATAGAGACATTAGTCTCTCTCTATCACCTTTCAACAAAATATATTAAGAAACATTAGAACAATTAACAACATAATAAAAATAAGTTTTATTTTTGGTGATGCTTGGTTTTACAAATCCTGTGTCATCCAGCTTAGCAGCCGCTGGTTAACTTGTGATCGGAATTGGAAGGTTAAGAGCTTCGTTGATGCATGCCAGAGGAGCAAGTAGCTGTCACGTCGAAGGCATTGTGGTCAAGAGGCTTAGAAAGTGAAAGAAATGCTTTAAGTACTGGTTTTACTATGCATGCGCACTCGAGGGGCTTCCGGGAAGGCAAGTCCCTTGCGCATGCGTAGATGGTACTTCCTCAATGGCGGCCACAATTTCACGCCACTACATACTAATAAGAAGGAGAAGGAAGGTGTAGGCAGAAGTAATAAGTATTAGTGGTGAGGAGTAAAAGTTAAAGCAGAGAGAAAACAACAGAACATCATGTCATAAACAAAGAAATATATTAATCTCACTTTTGTTTATCAAACCAGATGTTATAATATATTTTTGTGGCAAATTTGGAGCAAAGAGTGCAATTACAGGCATTAAGGTCCCAGAGGAATGACTCATCAATTTCAATTACCACAAATACTCTTGGGAAATGTCATAATTCACATTTCCTATGCATCCTGATGTCAATAGATTTGACCACCAATTAATGGATACTGACATACCAGAAGTCCATGTCAAGCTCTGATGTCTGCTTTGGAATGGTTTCTACAACTGGATACCATTGCTAATGCCAGTCACTTTACAAGGTGTAGTGGGTGCCTTTTTCATGGCATTGGTATTAGTGAGGTTGCCAAGTAACTCACAAGATAAAGAAAAAGTCCCCTCCACTGAGTTGAAGTGTAGCAGAGAGGGAGGTGGCTTTATGCCAGGTGTTGAGTGACTACAGTATGTAGTGGAAATACATGGTTACCTTGCCTTATATAAGGTGGGTGGGAGTTGCTGAGAAGACAGATAAAGATAGTGGTGATAAGGTGTCAGAGAGTACTCTCAAGTTAGAAGACAGTGAGTAGAAAACAGAATAGAAACAAACGGTCTGGAGGAGTGGGCAGATAAGTTTGCAAAAATGTTAGAGCAGAATGACAGATGGTGAGTGACAGAGTTAGAGGTGAATGTAGTGAATAGGGTATCAAATGTGAAGGCATGGTTGGTGATAAATATAAGTTTGGTGAGAAAGTGTTAAGAAACAGAAGTGGTTCAGCAAGAAGGAGATGATGAGTGACAGTAGAGAAAATGCGGAGAGCAGCAAAATATTAAAGTTGTTGATAGATGAGAAATTAGAAGATGAGATGTGGAATAGGTGGGCAAAGAAAGACTGTGGGAAGGGAAAGATAGATAGATAGATAGACAGATAGATAGATAGATAGATAGATAGATAGATAGATAGATAGATAGATAGATAGATAGATAGAAAGAGAGAGAGAGGGGGAGAGAGGGAGATGTACAGTGATGGAGATGGAGGTCAGAGGTATATAGAGGTAGATATAGTGACAAGCAAAGGTGATAGCAGATATGAGAGGGTGTTAAGATTGCTGGTAGATTTGAGAGGATGTGAAGAATGAGATGTAAGTCATAAGATGTAGTTCAAGGAAAAAGGAAGGATAACTGGTGGCACAGAAAAGAACAATCAGTGGAAAATAAAGATGAAAACAAGGGATGGATTTCAACATGAAGTGATTTCAGAGAAAAGAGATAACTGATAGCAAAAAAAGGAGATGAAATACATGTACTTTTGCTCTTATATAATTACAGTAGCTGAACAGTGATGAAGACATAAGAGTATTGAAGGGATAAGTGAAAGGAAGATGAGAGAGTGGTAAAGGCTTGACAGTGACACACACACACACACACACACACACATGCAAAGTAAATTCTTGATTTGATTGACTATAGTAGAAAAGGTGCATTTGTTAATATTCTTTTCTACTACAGGTCTGAAATTTTGAGGAAAGGGACTAATTGATTACATCAGGTCCCAGTATTCAACTGATACCTATTTCATTAATCCCAAAAGGATGAAATGCAAAGTTAACCTCTGTGGAATTTGAACTCAGAACTTAAAGATGAATGAAATGCTGCTAGGCATTTCGTCTGGTGTGCTAACGATTCTGCCAGCTTGCTGCCTTTGTGTTTATTAATATTAAAGTCTGTTAAATTGAAGGTGACCCATGGGCTATTTATATAGTTTTTAATGTAAAACCAAAAGTTCTTTAAAACAATAGACACTATTGCACAGCATAAAAATTATCAAATTTTCACAATATAGATTCACTCTTTATTTCGTTTTTGTGTGTATATAAATACACACACAAACACACACTCATATAATACAAATATTATATGTATGTAAATATATAATGGTGGCAGCTGATGAAGGAAATGTTCTCTATGTGGCCTGTGTGTTTTCTGTACTCTGTTTATGTTCTGTTTTTCATTTTGTCCACGTTTTTTTGTGATGTCCTGTACCCAGATACGCATCTATATATACATGTAGATGTAGGTATGTACATACATGTACGTATATATGCATATACTCACATATTATTTGTATTATTATTATTATTATTATATATATATATATATATATATATAATGTGTGTGTGTCTATGTGTATATGAATCTATCTATCTATCTATATGCATGTGTGTGTGTGTGTGTACACACAAACATTACATGTATATATGTACCTACATATGTATGTACTATGCTATCTTAGCTTGTGTTGCTGAGCATAACAGCATAACACAATTTCAAGTCTGTCGAAAGAAATCCAAACAGTCAATGTTTATTATAAGCTAGGTTCAGGTTTATCTGAATACTGGATGAAACTTAAGATAGGTATATACTTTAGCAGTGTTATGGGTGTGGTTATTCATCAATAGTGGGTGTTTATTTCATATGCTAATGCATTATCATCATGATCGTCATCATCATCATCATCATAATAATCACCACCACCATTTCTGCTACCATCATCCTCATCACCCATCATCATCATCATCATCATCATCATCATCATCATCATAACAACTACCACTACCACTGCCACCAAAACTATCATCTCCTCCCCCACCACCCCTACGACCACTACTACAGCCACTACCACCACATTGCCACTCTTGTTGCCATAGCTGCTGTCTTTATCATTGTAGTTTTCATCATCATCATCGTCATTATCATCATCAGTTGTCGTCATCAACATCACAACTACCATCTCCAGTGAGCCAGAGGACTTTGTCATGCTCCAGTGTCTGCTTTGGCATGGTTTCTATGGCTGGATGCTCTTCCTAGTGCAACCATTTTGCAGAATGTGCTGGGTACTTCTTGTATGGCACTAGCACTAGTGAGGTTACCAAATTAAATCACAAGATACATGGTTACTCCAGTTGGAAAAAGTGGAGGCAAGTGGTTCAGTGGTTAGGGTGTTGGATTCATGATTGTAAGATTGTGGTTTCAATTCCTAGACTGGGTGACATGTTGTGTTCTTGAGCAAAGCACTTCATTTCCCATTGCTCCAGTCCACTCAACTGGCAAAGATGAGTTATCATGCAACTGACCAGTATTCCGTCCAGCTGAGGAATATATATGCCATGAAACTGGGAAACTGGCCCTTATGAGTTAAGATAACTCGAGAAGATAACTCTACCTTTACCTTTACCAGTTGGAAAAGAGGGAAGATAGTGGTAAAGGGTTGTCAGAGTGTACCTTTAAGTTATAGGAAAGTAAATATGAGGCATGATATAGAGAATTGGACAGGATGAATGGGTAGGTAAGTTCATGGTGAGAGTATGAAAGGAGAGTGGCAGATAGATGGATGGATGGATGGATAGATAGGTAGATAGATAGATAGATAGGAAGATAGATAGATAGATAGATAGATAGATAGATTGAATGATAGATAGATTGATAGATAGATAGATAGATAGATAGATAGATAGATAGGAAGATAGATAGATAGATAGATAGATAGATACATACACGCACACATATATACATACGTATATACACATACATATTCACATACACTCACACATACACACATACATACATACACATACACATACACACACATGCAAATGCATACACATGCATACATACATATATACATACATACGTATGTATGTACATACATACATACATACATGCATGCATGCATGACAGACGCTTTCTTGTTCTCAAATACAGCCATTACTTAAAGCATTCCAGAATCAGTTTATAATGATTACGATGCTAATATGCCAAGTAATGTCAATGCATGATGCCTTTTAAAGTGAAGAAAGGCTGTGCACACAATCAATTCCACTCTCTGAACAACAATGATAGATACTCAAAAAAGAAGACCAAGTCAGCATCATTGGATACCATCGACCCATGGATTGTACATCAGTTTTCCTTCTCTAGAGAAGTGGTTTTCAACCAGGATCTATATGGCCCTTGGGGTCCATACAAGATTTTGTTAAAATTTATGTGCAATACGTTGGATATACTTTTACAATACACAAAATACTTAATTTTTTTAATCTAATTTCTAATAATATTCAATTATAAAACACAGTTACATATGCAACAATGTATGTAAACAAACTTTTTTTGTTTGTTTTTGGAAGCATCAAAAGTGTATCATATCATACAGACAAGAAAGTAATATTTTGAACTCAGTACAGTCGAGAAAGCAGCAGAAGGCTTGGATATTTTACCTTTATATGATAGAAAAAGCTGTCAGCAGACAGCCACAGGACACAAGCCTGCACTCCTCAGATACCAGCTGAGTATTCTACCATTAAGCTAAGCAGCCCACTGGCTGTCTGCTGAAAACTTTTCCCTTCATATAAGGGTAAAATACTCAATCTTTCTGCTGTTTTCATGGTTATACTGCGTTTCAAATATTACTTTCTGGTGTGTATGATACAGTTAGATATTTTTTACATTCAGCATATGGCTATGGAAGTTCAGAAGGGTAAAATAGGAATGAAAAGGATCCATAGACAAAAAGATGTTTGAGAACCACTGGGCTAGAGTGATGTCCTAGCAAGAACTAGGAGTTGCCCAGTAATGTGGTACACCATACCCACATTCCCATTTTCATGGTTCTCTACTGACTAAACCTGTGGTGCCTGCCCTTTGTTGAAAACGTGTTAACCCATTGTGTTTTCTACATCAAATTCACTGGATTGTCAATGGTTGCTACAAGAACTACCACTGTCCATGAGAAATAGCAGAATTAAGCCTGTGTACAGAGTATTAGATGACCGTTGACTTCATCCATTGAGTTCATCTGTCCTTTGGTAGGTTTTGTTTTTTATCCTGCAGGATGTCCAGTCACACTCCTCTCTAAGGAAGCTTAGTGGAGTTGTCAGTATGTTACCAGTAGCACTCACAAGCAACCTGACATACATGCATACATTCATATATACATACATATATACATGCATGCATGCATGCATACATACATACATACATACATACATGCATACATACATACATACATGCATGCATACATACATACATACATACATCAAACGTGCATGAGACATGGGCAATGATGAAGAGGGAAGAATGTTGATTGGTTACAAAACAAAAAAGGGCCATGGAAAATTCATGCCAGTAATATAATTGCAAGAACTTATCCAAAATGAAGTAAATCAAGAACAGATTGGAGTAAACAACATGACTACAGAAGTCCAAAAGTACAAGTTCTGCTGCACTGAGCAATTCACAAGGTTTACAGATGCAGTTACTAAGTGTATCCAAGAGATTGGAAAATACTTCTCAAGCGGGCCTCCATGATGATGGGAAGACGATTTAGTTAAATGATTTGGGCCAAGATGAAAAAGAAGGGTACAGTCAAAAAAGAAATAGAATTGCATTGTGACCACTTGTGTATATCAACATCTAATAGTCTGGTTGATATAGATGGTATGTGTGAATATGTGCATATGTGTGTTCCTGTCTCCTTATCTTGATATCACATGGTAGCTCTGAGTGTTGCTCTCATACCTGCAATGTCAGTCATTTTCAATCTTGTGTGAGCATGCCCAACCATGGGAAAATGTTACCTTGCTTGGAAAAAACACAAGGGTTGGCAATAGGAAGGGAATGTGGCCATGGAAAATCTCCCTCAATGAATTCTGTTTAAACTATGCTGGCATGGAAAAATTGTTAAGATGATAGTAATGATGAGACTGGTTGTGGTGGTAGTAGTGATGGTGATAATGATAATGATGATGATTCTTTCCTTGCTCCCTATACCTAATGTCCAGCAGCTTTTCTACTGCCTATTTGATCTTGATTCTAGCTCTCCATATTCTTCCATACTTTTCCAGGTTTGTCTTTTAGCTTTTATAGCTCTCTCTGCTGTACCATCCTGCCGCTGAGTAATTTCCATTTTTACCTAGTTGGAACCTTGCATGCATGTGTGCATGTATTTCTGTTTCCTTATCTTGTCATAACATGATTGCTGTGAGTGTCACTATCATACAAGCAGTGTCATTCATTTCCAATCTTCTGCATGAACATGTCCAGCCATGGGGAAACTGTACCTTGCTGGAAAACAGGTGAGGGTTGGCAATAGATAGGGCATCTGGCTGTAAAAAATCTGCCTCAAAAAATTCTATCTGACTCAGGCAAGCATAGAAAAGTGAATGTAAAGATTATAAAGATGATGACGGTGATTCCAAGACCATTCCATTATTCTAGAAAGGGGGTCTATATTCAATGAAATTGACACAGATACATAACCAGACTTATATTATAAAAAAAACCTCACATAGATCAAAAATGATATCTTCTTCAGAGTGAAATGAAATCTTCTTCAGTGTGAAATGAATTCAGAACAGTAGGGCATCAAGCTAGAAAATTTAGGGCATCTAGTCCACATCAAAGCCATCCCTCAAGGGAGATGTTTTACAAAAATAATACAAGGGTACAGTCGACCAGATTATAGCCAATCACAGAGCTGACAGATGAAAAACATTCAGCCAATGAAAAAGATTTTTTAGCATGGGTTGAGAGATGAGAATGATAAGAATAGATCTCTCATCTGTTTCTTCTGATCAGATAAGACATTTTTTAAGATGCGTTTTCACCCCCACCCCCCACCATAACATACAATTTGATGGTGTAACATGGTAACATAATGCCTCTTAAAAACAATAATAATAATCATCAGTTCTTTATTATATAATTATGATGATGCTTGTGATGATTATTATGATTTCTTTATCTGCCACAAGAGCAAAGGATGAGGGGAATCATAATTTCGAGGACAAGTTATATAAATGGTGCAGGCTTTAACATAGCTCCTTTATTTGTCACAAGGATAATAATAATACTTCTTTCTATTTTTTGGTACAGTGAATTTGAGAGGAGGGAGCTAGTCAATAACATTGACCCCAGTATTTGACTGTTACTTTATTTTATTGACTCTAAAAGGATGAAAGACCTCAGCACCATTTGAACTCAGAATGTAGAGAGAATAATAAGAATATTAATGAGTTAAAATTTTGTCAGAAGGCTGGTAATTTTGAGAGGAGGGTATTAGTCAATTACATTGAATTCAATATTTAACTAATACTTTATTTTATCGACCCCTACAGGATGAACAGCAAAGTTGATCTCAATGGGGTTTGAACTCACAAGGACAATAATAATAATAATAATAATAATAATAATAATAATAATAATAATAATAATAATAATAATAATAATAATAATAATAATAATAATAATAACAACAATTATAATAATCCTTTCTATTATAGGTACAAGGCTTGAAATTTGGTGGAAGGGGGTCAGTCAAATATATTGACCCTCCTGTTCAACTAGTACTTATTTCATAAATGCTCAAAAGGATGAAAAGTGAATTTAATCTCAGCAGAATTTGAACTCAGAGATGGGTGAAATGTCACTAAGCATTTCGTTCAACAAGCTAACGATTCTGCTAGCTCACCACCTTAATAATAATAACAATGGTTTCAAATTTTTGCCACAAGGGTAGCAATTTTGGAGGAGGAGATGAGTCAAATACATCAACCCCAGTGTTCAACTGGTACTTCTTTTATCGTCCCTAAAAGGATGAAAGGTAAAGTTGACATTGGCAGAATTTGAACTTAGAATGGAGCAATGGGTGAAATACCGCTAAGCATTTCGTCCAGCGTGCTAATGATTCTGCCAGCTTGCCACCTTAAATAATAGTAATGATAATAATAATAATAATAATAATAATGATAATAATAATAATAATAATAATAATGATAATAATAATAATAATAATAATAATGATAATAATAATAATAATAATAATAATGATAATAATAATACTTTCTTTTTGTTGGCCACCAGGGCGGAACACAAAACATAAAG
>NC_142934.1:29069175-29089175 GCF_046866305.1 Octopus bimaculoides
ATACCAACGTCCCAACAACCATGTTCTCACATACAGAAGGCGCATCAACAAACAAGATTAAAGCTGTATATTTTCCACCATGAATAAATATTGTTGAGTTGATAGTTTGGAGTTCTGCGTTCCGTTCATTCTAATTTAATATAGGAAATTGGATATACACCTAATGGTGTATAACCAATTTCCTACAATTCCAAAGTCTTCAAAATCATTTGGATGGAAAAAATATGAATTCTGTAGACGAAGTCTGAACAGTACTGGAGGAGTATTTTTTGTCACGGACAAGTGAATTTTGGAAGAGGGGCCTTGCAAGTCTACCAGAGGCAGCGAGCTGGCAGAAACGTTAGCACGCCAAGTGAAATGCTTAGCGGTATTTCGTCTGCCGTGACGTTCTGAGTTCAAATTCCACCAAGGTCGACTTTGCCTTTCATCCTTTCGGGGTCGATAAATTAAGTACCAGTGATGCACTGGGGTCAATGAATCGACTTAATACCTTTGTCTGTCCTTGTTTGTCCCCTCTATGCTTAGCCCTTTGTGGGCAATAAAGACATAAGTCTACCAGAGAGCTGGAAGAGCATTGTAGAAAATGAAGGAGAGCATATTTTAGATTAAAAAAGAACTTTGTTTATCTTAATTTTGAAAAATAAAAGAAGTATAAAGAAACTGCATTATTTATTGGATGATCCAATATAAATCCAAATTCAGGTTTTGGAGCAGGTAAAATCCAAACTACATATGTTTCCTAGCTAGCAAAATGTTGGAAGTAATAATTACTCAATGAGGGATACTCTACTAGCTATTCATCAGGCTGAAGACACCTTAGTCAAATGAAGGTTACATTGTTATCAAGGGCTCCCAAGTTAACTCACAGGAGATGTAATTTAAAACTTGAATTTTTATTTACATTCATAGCAACCCTAGATACTAACTGTGAACTATAAAATAACTTTTTTCAGCTATCAAACTTATCAAACCTACAACCTTCAACATCAATAAACTATTATTGTTCCTGAAAGTTGTTTTTATATCTACCATGGACTGCTTGAAGCTTACTAATTTGTCAGTGGCTGACAATATGTGCATCTCTGATCATGAGCAATAGTTGGGGAGCATCATAGCCAAATGTTGAGAGAGATTCTTTGGGGTTTGAATAAATGTAGCAAAAGCAAAGTTTGAGGGAAATATTAACCATTTTTCATTCTTTCTAGAGGTGAGCATTTAGTTTATCAGAGTTGGTTGATTCTAGGCGGCGAGTTGGCAGAAACGTTAGCACGCCGGGCGAAATGCTTAGCAGTATTTCATTTGCCGTTACGTTCTGAATTCAAATACCGCTGAGGTCGACTTTGCCTTTCATCCTTTCGGGGTCGAGAAATTAAGTACCAGTTACGCACTGGAGTCGATGTAATCGACTTAATTCGTTTGTCTGTGCTTGTTTGTCCCCCCTGTGTATAGCCCCTTGTGGGCAATAAATAAATAAGAGTTGGTTGATTCTAAACCATAGCAAAGGCAACTAACCAAGAACATGGAGAACTCTAGAAAAAGACTGAAATATTTGCACCAACTTTCTGCTGTCATTATAACAGCAGTGTTCAAGCAGTGGGGAGGGGCAAACGTAGACACACACACACACACGCCTATATGTGTGTGTGTGTGTCTGTGTATGTGTGTGTATGTATATATACATATGATGGGATTCTTTTCGTTTCCATCTACTAAATCCAGTCACAAAGTATTTGTCAACCCAAAATTGCCATGCAGTGGAATTGAAAATAGAACCATGTAACTGGGAAGCAAACTTCCTACCACACAGCCACACCTGCATCTGTATGTGTGTGTGTGTATACACATACAACCATACACACACACACACACACACACACACACACACACACACACACATATGGATACATGCATATTTGTATATATATGTGCAGATGATGCTTTAACAAGAGGTGTAATGATGCATGACAATGAGATGTGGGAAATGAATAAAGAAGAGTTGTGTAAGGTTGAAGAGAAACGAGTCAGGCATGACCAATTCCTCTGAAACATGAATGGCATTGAATCAAAGCCACTGACCATGTAATGTTAACCTACAGACCATGAGCTAGCTGAGAGCATGATTGAACATTAAAGGAGCATAAGGCAAATCATGCAGGGGATGTGTTTGCTGTGATGCAAATGAATGATGAGCGTTTGGGAAGAAAAACAAGCTCCTGTGTTTGTCAGTTAAAAGTTCTGAAGGAAGATGACTAAGGTAAAACAGCAGCAGCAGCAGCGGCAGCAGCAGCACCACCACCACCACCACCATGGCAACCACCACCACCGTCATCACAACCACCGTCATCACTACCACCACCACCACCGTCATCACCACCACCACCACCACCATCATCACCACCACCGCTACTGCCACTTCCACCGCTACTGCCACCTCCACCCCCACTTCTACCATCACTATATCTACCACCATCACCATAATGATCATCATTATTATCATGATCATCAACATCATCAAACATCACCTTACCCAATATTCACACATGCACGCACACACACACACACACACACACACACTCACACACACAAACACACACAAACACACACACACACACACACACACACACACAAACACACACAAACACACATCTACAGAAATTGGATTTCATAGAATAAATGATAAAAGTTTGAGTCATGTAGAAATATGTTAAAGCAAACGAGTTCATCCTATGTTAACATCAAAAAATCAATCAGAGAAATACGAAGAGGGGCTGAAAAGTTCCTGGCTTTGAGTAAAAGAAGATACAGGAGGATCAGTTAATTATGATTTTATTGAATATATTCCCCTCTCAGATTCACACACTTATTGCAGCAGTCCTTCAGTTTTTCTAATCCCTGTAAAAGAACATGGATGTTAGGGCTTCCAACTAGGCCTTTCAGGATACCCTTAAAGCCAAGAACTTTTCAGCACTCCCTTGTATTGTTGGAAAAAAATTAGCTGAAACGAGAAACAGTTTTGGATTGTGTTCAAACATGGGACCACTTCTGCTTAAATGGGATACCTACCAGTCTATTGTAAAGTTACTCTCAGAAGCAACAGCTGCTGGTACTCACTTTCAACTGAGTTGATGGGAGTAATGTAAAATGAAGTACTTTACTTAAACCCAATGCACTGTCCAATTCAGGCATTGAACCCATGACCTGATGATTAAGAGCCAAATGCCCTAACCACAAGGCAACACTTTCACATCAGGCTGGAACAAAGAATCATAAATCACATTATAAATTTCTATCAGTGGTTCTTAGCTGGGGTTCACATGGCCATTGGAGGCCTGTATAAGATTTAGTTGTTAAAATTTATGTACAATAAATTGGTTATACTTCAACAATGCACAAAATATTTTAACAATTTTTTTTTATACAGTTCCTAATAATATTTAATTATAACAATACAATAGGATTTTTTTTAAAGCATTGAATGGGTATTAATGTCTGGAAGAGTAAAATAGGAATCGAAAGGATCCATAGGCAAAAAATGGTTGAGAAACACTGCAATATATAGTCAGTCGACCCTGCTAGAGATAGGAGCTAAACTTCTTTCAAATTTTACTCTATTGTTTTGAAATGAAGGACACATCAGATAGTGTAGTCTCAGTTTTCCCAAAAGGTGTGCATTTTTTTCTTTTTAAAGGGTTGTTTTCTGGTTATGGGTGGAGGCTGTTTTGATAGAAAAGTGAAATATAGTCAAACAACTGATGTGTTTATTAGCTTGGTCAATTATGATTCTTCCCACATAAAAACTTGTGTTAGCTGATAAGAAAACTAAAGTAAATCAAGTGCATGCCAAACAGTTCACTTTGAGTTCAAAATAATAATATGATTAGTAATAAATCTGTCACATTTTGCTTTTACTCCTCCTACATTTGTTAACAGTGACTACATTACATAATAATAATAATGATGCAATAAAAAAAGCACTACAATTTAACAACAGTTGGACTGTACAAATAGTTAAAAACAAAGAATGGAAGACTCATAAATGTCATAAAGAAACATAGAAAGAACAGAAAAACCCACGGGCATATGGCATAGTGGTTAAGAGCACAGGCTACTAACCTCAAGATTCCGAGTTTGATTCCAGGCAGTGACCTGAAAAATAATAACAACAACATCGAAAAATACTTTAGGAATGAGAACCCAGGTTCAAAATTTCTCCAAGACACTTGATGAAGGCTGGAGGGTATATCAACCGAAGCGTTGTGTTAACAACAAACAAGATGAGGACAAATATCTGTCAATTGTAAATAATGTAAATAATGTACATAATTCTTCATCTTTTAAATATAGAACAACAGAAAAACTCTTCTCTATTCAATAGAAAGTGATAAAATGCAAACAGAAACAGGGTGCAATGAAACATTAAATTTAGATAACAACAAAACAAAAATGGTTAAAAAGACAGAGACATCATGAAAATAAAACTACAAAACATTCTCGAGAAGAAGTGAAAAGGAAAAACTGTCCCATGGCCAATACCTTGCAAGGCTTGACAGAGAAGTACGCTAAAGTGAAAATCAACAATGGCTTAAAAATTCTGGCCTAAAAGCAGAAATAGAGATACTGGTCCTTGCTGCATAAGACCAGTGTCTGACCACAAGCAACTATACAAATAAAATCATGAGAATGGATCCAACACCAAATATTGGATGTACAACCATCAAAATGAGATAGTTAGCAACATCATTTCTGGTTGCTCAGTCCTTACCAAATATACAGACATAATCATGTTGGCAGCTACTTCCACTGGGCAATATACCAACACTTTAATGTGAAAGCAAATGAAAAGTGGTATAAGTCTGACAGTGACCCAGCTTCAATAATATTGGACATGCCCATCCAAATTGACAAAGAAATCCAAGCATGCCATCCAAACATAATAAAAGACAGATAGACATTGTAATCCGTTCTTATGAAAATATGGATTTCAAATTTTGGCACAAGGCTAGCAATTTTGGGGAGGGGGAATAAGTTGATTACATCAATCCCAGCACTCAACAGTACTCATTTTATCAACCCCAAAAGGATGAAGGGCAAAGTTGACCTCGGTAGAATTTGAACGATAAGATGGAGAAAATGCCACTAAGCATTTTACTCAGTGGGCTAATGATTCAGCTAACTCACTGCCTTCCTTCTTCTGAAAATATTGTTTGGAAGGAGATGGAGAAACTGTCAAAATACAAGAATCTTGACATTGTAATATTCAAGATGAGGGGAATGAAGATGAAAATGGTTTCATTAGTAACTGGAGCATTAGGTATGATCTAGAAAAATATCAAAAAAATGTTCAAACCATACCTTGGCTCACAACACTACAACACTGTCCGAAAATAAATAGCTCTGCTAGGAACAGCCCACATCTTGCACAAGACACTGCCAATTCAACAGAATAGTTCATGATTCAATTGAATAGCTAAAATAGAATAATCTTTACATACAACACACAGCTTATGCAACAGGCATCTAATAATCTAAAACAACACAACTTATACTGCATACTAGATAAGACTCAACAAAATAACACAACTTACATTATAGACATGTGCACGCACAAACACACAAGATAACACACAGAAGTTGGTTACATCGAGCCCAGTGCATAATTGCTACTTAATTTATCAATCCTGCAAGGATGAAAGGCAAAGTTGACCTTGGCGGCATTTGAACTCAGATTATAATAATAATAATAATCCTTTCTACTAATAATAATTTGGTAGAAGGGGGCTACTTGTTTACATCTACCCCAGTGCTTAACTAGTACTTATTTCAGTGACCCCTGAAAGGATGAAAGTGGAATTTGAACTCAGAACGTTGTGACAGATGAAATACTGCTAAGCACTTTGCCTCGTGTGCTAATGTGTCTGCCAGCTCAGCACCTTAATAGTAATAATAATAATGATAATAATAATAATAATAACAACAACAATAATAATAATAATTTTATTTCTTTATTGCCCACAAGGGGCTAAACATAGAAGGGACAAACAAGGACAGACAAAGGGATTAAGTCGATTACATTGACCCCTGTGAGTAACTGGTACTTATTTAATCGACCTCAAAAGAATGAAAGGCAGAAGTGCAGGTTGTGCCCGGCTGAGAAAACGATTTTAAAGGGTACCCAACGTCTGGATATTTACCTGAATAGTAGGAATGAAGTGTTTAATCCTTGCCCACATGAAAGGAAGTACATCCTATCGTACCTGTGGGTCTACCATAACTACAACCACAGGTCCTCAACCTTGGCCTTCCACCAGTGCCCTTGAACCTGGCAAAGAGTTTGACCAGAACATACACCAACACACCAATGTATACATACGCATGCCCCAACAAGGCGGACACCCACCAAACCAGCTGTCTTCTACCACCTCCAACATATTCCCCTTCATACACATTGTACCCCCACACATATATAGACCTGACACACACACATTACACACCGCTTGCTAACATAAACCCTCCACGACCTTGACCAATACAGTAAGAGAACAGATAAACGACCACAATTATATCTACCTACACCCCTGGAAAAACCTATACATATGACACCACTATACATATCAAACACCCCACCTCACCAGAGCACCACATTTAATAATTGCCCACACTTCCCACAAACACTTCAAGATAACTCTTACTGGCTTTACGGCAAATCCAATCAAAAGACACAATTCCTAACCTAATCTCCTGCCCTTTTCCATTTCACCACCCTTTGCACAGCAACTGCAAACCAGATGTGTCAATTTGCCTCTGACAATAGAGAGCAGTCACCATATTCCCTTCCATATTGGCTAACTCTGATGAGCGTAAGGTTATATAATCAAATTGTTACCTAACACTCCATTGTATTCCTTGTGTGAAACCAATTTGTAGGATCAGCCATGATGGAGATTAATACTGTACATTTTGGATAATAAACTCACTCTATTGACAGATATATGAATGCATCTTTTCCTTGACTTATGGACTCTCCCACGACTCACGTATATATATATATATATATAGATAGATAGATAGATAGATATGTATGTATGTATATACACACATTTGTACAAATAGAAATATATAAAATACTATACAATATACATACCTCTGTCTCAAGAGGATGTGCCATAAGTACCAAATGGCAATTAAAACTAGTTCCATATAAAAAAAGAAGATAATCTAAAAAATCAAGAATTGTCTATAGTTGACAGGCCATTAAAGAAAAAAACAGACTTTTCTTTCTGGAGATAAAAGGAAAGTCATGTACATGTGTTTCTACCCCGTTAAATGTTAGCAGCACAGTTATCCTACTTTATCTCCAATAATAATTTGAGTTAGTCATGGAGGTGCATGGCTTAGTGGTCAGAACATTGGGCTCACAATAATGAGGTAGTGAGTTCTATTCCTGAAGCAGGCTGTTTGTTGTGTTCTTGAGCAACACGTTTTTTTTTCACATTGCTGCAGTTCACTCATCTGTAGAAATAGGTTGCAACATCACTGATGCCAAGCTGTATCAGCCTTTGCCTTTCCCTTGGATAACATTGGTGGTGTAGAGAGAGGAGGATGGTATGCATGGGTGACTGCTAGTCTACCATAAACAACCTTGGCTGGACTTGTGCTTTGGAGCAGAACCTTGTAGGTGCAATCCCATGGTCATTTATAACTGAAGAGGGTCTTTAACTTTTAGCCATATACAAAAAGAATCGAACATCTTTGCATTATACGCAGGTGTAGCTGTGGGATGAGAAGTTTGCTTCCCAACCACATGGTTCTGGGTTTGACCCCACTGTGAGGCACCTTGGGAAAGTATCTTTTAATACAGCCTTGTGCTGACCAAAGCCTTGGGAAGGGATTTGATAGACAGAAACCTAAAGAAGCCTGTTGTATGTATTTACGTGTGTATGTCTTTGTGTCTATGTTTGTCCCCCAACCACCACTTGACAACTGGTGTTTTTGTGTTTATGATATGATGTATGACTTCTCGTCGTCACTGTTATATCTGAACTGTTATAACATCAAATGTTCCTGATGTTCTCTTATTACTCTCCAACTGTGTATCTTCAACAAGCACTCCATGATATCTCTATTCAATAATTCCTACGAGCTGTATATTATGACTGCATATATGACACTCTTTTCAGACTGTTCTGCACATGCTCATTTATACTAACTAGTATAGTTCACTTAGCCAATCATGCGGGTGTACAGATTCTCCATACAACAGTTTACATCCCTGTAACTTAGCAGTTCAGTAAAAGCAAATGAAAAATAAGTAGCGGGATCAATTCACTTGACTAAAATGTTTCAGGGTAGTGTCCCAACAAGGCCACAGTCTAATGACTGAAACAAGTAAAAAGGTAACACATTTATGCCTAGGTAATTTACATACATTAAACAAGTGGCCAAGTGACATGTATTTGAATAACATAATCAACTGCAGTTATATCAACTTTCATGCTAATAAATTCTTGAGTTTATCTCTATTTCTCATGAGGAAGTGTTCTCAGTTGCTATTTGGCAATCGTGATACATGTGGAGGTGGAGAAAGTCTTAGTAAATCAAGAATTTTTATTGTATGGTGTTTGATATACCTGTATTTGTCTATGTTGTTCATTAATGCACATGCCACTGGCCACTCTGAAATATTTCTCTCAGCTCATATTTTTTTAATTTATGAAGATAGAAAGTTAGAGAGAGGGGAAGGAGGGAAGAGGAGAGGAAATGACAGGGGCGGGGATGAAAAGAAAAAGAGAAAAATAACAGTAGAAAAATATGTTGGCAGGAATATTAGAGAATCAACTAAAAAGAGTAAGATAATGAAAGCGAAACATAAAATCAGTTCTATAGAGGAGAAATATACCGATATACATATAGGTAGTAAAAGAGAAAGAAGCAGACTTAACAAAGATACTTCCACCATACCAAGAAAAGAGAAAAAAAAAGAAGAAAGAAGAAAACCAAGTGATAGGAAGTTATTTTTAGTTACACAGAAACCTGTCTTAGTCATATGATTGTTATTGGTAGTGTACAAAATAGTGTGTAGGAAACTGGTATGTTAACAGGAGCTCCATCTACATAACACAATCTGTGGCTGTCTATTAATTTACATACTAAAGCCAGTTAAGTGATCTGAAGATTCTGGTATCTTCTCTCCATAAACCAGATGCTATACATGGACCCCTTATCACACAGCCTTGCATTAGCTACTGGCTACATAAACTCTGGCTGTTGAAACATTAACATCTAGTTAGACAACACAACAAATAAATAAATTAATAACAAAATAGATAAATGGGAAAGAATAGAAAAAAAAAGGAGAGATAAATTATGTGGAAATGTAAAGTTCACAGTACGGCATTGCATGCATTGGAGTGTTGTGAGGAGAAAGGATTTCTGATGGGATGAGCAAGAGACCTGCCTTGAAGAATGTTAAAACATTAGCATCTAGTTGCAACAGAGAGAGAGAGAGAGAGAGAGAGAGAGAGACCAGGACAGGGGTAAGTGAGAGAGTGAGAGAGGGAGAGAAGAGATAAAGTACATGGAAGTATAAAGTTCACACAATGGAATAAAGTTTATGTTGTGAGTAAAATAATGTTAAAACATTAGCCTGTAGTTAAAAAGTTCCCTTGTCCTCATGAAGTAATAATAAATAAAATGAAAAATAAGAATGAGAGTGAGAGAGAGAGAAGAGAAAGATAAAGTACATGGAACTATGAACTTCACACAATGGAATAATTTTGTGTGTTGTGAGAAGAACATTCTATTGTAATGGGGTTGGAGTCTTTCATTGGAGAAGATCACCACCACCACCACCACCACTACAACCATCATCATCATCATCACTTAATGCCCGTCTTCCATACTGGTAGGGTTTGGACAGTTTGACAGGAATTAGCAAGCGAAGAAGACTGCACCAAGCTCCACTCTCTGTTTGGCATAGTTTTTACAGCTGAATGCCTTTTTAAATACAAAGACACACACACACACACACACACACATACGATGGATGTCTTTCAGTTTTTGCCTACCAAATCCACTCACAAGGCTTTGGTTGCCCCAGGCTATAGTGGAAGATATTTACCCAAGATGCTACTCATTGGATCTGTACCTGGAATCCTGAACTTTTAATGTTTTTCATTGTGGTACTGCCATTAAGCCATTGTGTCTGTTTATAAACCTAAAACCATTCATCCATTTATTCAAAGGAATTGCTACCAAATTAGTATTATTAGATGAATGACATGGCCAAGATGGCAGAGTGCCAAACTAAATTCCATTTAGAATTTAGTTTAGTCCCTGTATATTTTAGATTCAAATGAAAATCTTACAGTGGTTTTATTATACATTTCATCTCTAGGATTGATAAATAAAAAAACTCTGAATTTGATTCAGCTCACTATGTTCTTCCATAACAAAATATGAATTTGTGTCAGTTTTAGAAAACTTTATCCTAATAGCAATTTTCTAAGCTGAAATATCTGAGAGAAAATTTGTGTGAAAATTTTTTTACTTGCCGAGTACTCTCTCTACTGCAAAAGCTGAACTTCCAATTGAACAAAATAATTGTTACACCTACAGCCTCCCATAGTAAACAGTAGATGACCATATTTTCTTCCAATGCTAAAACATTCTTTATGTTTTCTTGTGCACTGTAATCACACTTTCCTAACTATATAGGCAATAACCTCATCCGCTTAATGTACATGTTAAGCTGATAATGAGCTGGTTTTACTATGTATAAAGACTCAGCCATCACCTCATCTACTTGGGGTTATCTTTTATAATAGTGTAACATTTGTAAAAATGTAAACTAAATATGCAGGTAACTGCAGGAAATTATTCTTTGTAATAAAGATAAAATCATTGCCAAACATTACTTCCTCAATTGCCAAACAGAATAATATCAAGTCTGTTATTAGCTTGTGAATGTTAAATTGAGTGAAACATTTATCTATAGCAGCTAGATTATATGAACTAATTCTTCAAATTTTAATGGTCATTTTATCAGTCAAGCAAGCAAAGAATGAATCTTATTAACAAGGGTTGCTGAAGTCTATTGAATTTTGTTTTATAATTTCTACTTTCAATCCATCCAAATCTTCATATGTTATATTGTTTCAATATCCAACCACTGAGATGCAAATCAGTTTAGATGAGATGCAGTTTGGGTTTGTGCCAAGGAAAAGCACCATTGATGCTAGATTTCTGGTAAGACAGCTGCAGGAGAAATACCTAGCCAAAGATAAACTTCTGTACCTGGCTTTCGTTGACATGGAGAAAACCTTTGACAGGGTCCCCCGCTCCCTTATCTGGTGGTCAATGAGGAAACTAGGGATAGATGAGTGGTTAGTGAGAGTTGTACAAGTGATGTACAGGGATGCTGTCAGTAAGGTGAGGGTTGGCAACGAGTACAGTGAAGAATTCCGAGTAGAGGTAGGGGTCCACCAAGGTTCAGTCCTCAGCCCCCTCCTATTTGTCATAGTCCTCCAGGCGATAACAGAGGAATTCAAGACAGGATGCCCCTGGGAGCTCCTCTATGCTGATGACCTTGCACTAATTGCTGAGTCACTATCAGAACTAGAGGAGAAGTTTCAGTTGTGGAAGCAAGAATTAGAATCAAAGGGCCTTAGAGTCAACCTAGCTAAAACCAAAGTCCTAATAAGTATGAAGGTAGACAAAACACAAACTCCTTCAGGTAGATGGCCCTGCTCGATCTGTAGAAAAGGTGTAGGTAGAAACTCCATAAGATGTACCCAGTGCAAGTTATGGTCACATAAGAGGTGCAGCAATATCAAAGGAGGGTTAACTAGGAAGTTAGTTTTTGTATGTGGCAGATGTTCAGGAGCAATAAACACTGAAAATGTGCAGAAAACAACTTCTGTCACATTCCAGGGAGAAAAACTAGACATAGTTGATAGCTTCCGCTATCTCGGTGACCAAGTCAGTAGTGGGGGAGGGTGCGCTGAAAGTGTAGCTGCTAGAATAAGAATAGCTTGGGCAAAATTCAGAGAGCTCTTACCTCTGCTGGCGACAAAGGGCCTCTCACTCAGAGTAAAAGGCAGACTGTATGACGCATGTGTACGAACAGCCATACTACATGACAGTAAAACATGGGCCGTGACTGCTGAGGACATGTGTAAGCTCACACGGAATAAAGCCAGTATCCTCCGATGGATGAGTAATGTCAGTGGGCATACTCGACAGAGTGTAAGTACCTTGAGAGAAAAGTTAGACCTAAGAAGCATCAGTTGTGGTGTGCAAGAGAGACGATTGTGCTGGTATAGTTATGTGGCGAGAATGGATGAGGATAGCTGTGTGAAAAAGTGCTACACCTTAGGGGTTGAGGGAACCTGTGGAAGAGGCAGGCCCAGGAAGACCTGGGATGAGGTGGTGAAGCACGACCTCTGAACATTGGGCCTCACCGAGGCAATGACTTCTGACCAAGACCTTTGGAAATATGCTGTGTGTGAGAAGACCCGGCAAGCCAAGTGAGACCAAAATCCAAGGCCTCTGCCAGGGATGTAGCCAGCCCAATTATGCGTAACATTCCTTCATTGGACACTAAACTCCGCTTGCGAAGACTTGTTGAGGCAAGTGAAATCGAAATCGGACTAAATTTGATGACTGGCACCCATGCCAACGTCTCTTTCATTGAACTCTAAACTCGGCTTGCGAAGACCTGTTGGGGCAAGCGAAAGCGAAATCATGATAGCACCTGTACCAGTGGAGCGCTAACAGCTCCGTCCGAGCATGATCGTTGCCAGAGCAGCTGTCTGGCTTCCGTGCCGGTGGCACGTAAATAGTACCATTTGAGCATGATTGTTACCAACATCGCCTTCCTGGCACTTGTGCCGGTGGCACGTGTAAAGACATTCAAGCGAGATCGTTGCCAGTGTCACTGGACTGGCTCTTGTGCAGGTGGCACGTAAATTACACCATTTCGAGCATGGCCGTTGCCAGTACCCCCTGACTGGCCTTCGTGCCGGTGGCACATAAAAGCACCCACTACACTCTCAGAGTGGTTGGTGTTAGGAAGGGCATCCAACTGTAGAAACTCTGCCAAATCAGGCTGGAGCCTGGTGTAGCCAACTGGTTCACCAGTCCTCAGTCAAATCATCCAACCCATACTAGCATGGAAAGCGTACGTTAAATGATGATGATGGGTAAATATGAAAAGACATACATACATATATACACACATATGCAGCGACTGGTAAAACTGGGCAAATAGAGAGGATGGGGAACAACTCTTTGCATTCATGTCACGTCTCTACTCCCTGCTCATGCACCTTGGCAATACCCAACCATTTATACTCTGACCCTGTATCTTGAGGGTACGCCCTTACACTTTGCCACCATTTATCTCTCCTTTGCTCTTCTCTACCATCCCATTTATTTTTATCCCTGTTCCTTGTGAACATGCCCTGGTGCTTTTCCACCATATTTCTACTGCTCTCTTGCACTTTCTCTTTTTCCTCTTGCTCTATCCCTCTAACTGGTTAACCATGTATCTCCTCTACAGCAATACACCTGTTACTGGCCTCAGTCTCTCTCTTTCTTTCTCTCTCTCTCTCTGACCAGGTAACCATGTACCTCCTTTACAGCAAGACATCTGTTTCTCTCTCTCAGTTACACTCTGGCCTTTCATCATCTGGGACAAGATTACCTCCTCCAATGCCCCAACCTCTCTCAAAGGATCATTGTCTTCAAGTTAATTGGTGACCTTGCCAGTGTTGATGCCATGTAAAAATCATCCAGTTCACGCTATGAAATGGTTGGCATTTGGAAGGGCATCTAGCTGTAAAAACCATGCCAAAACAGACAGTGAAGCACAGTGCAGTCTTCTCCTAAGCCAGCTCCTGTCAAACCATCCAACCCATGCCAGCATGGAAAGTGAACGTTAAATGATGATGATGATGATGATGGTGGTGGTGGTGGTGGTATATGTATGTATGTATGTATGTATGTATATATATTTATGCATGTGTGTATATTTATATGTATATATATTGTCTTAGGGAAAAGAACCAATTCATAATTAACGTTTATTGTTTGTATTTAACTTCTAATTTTCGTTATTTATGGAATTTACAGGTAGGATAGAGCCAATGTTTTGGAATTCATCTTTGAAGGATATCCCCATCCCATCTAGAAAGGAATATATTTTGAAACTTATTAATAATATTAAGGATTTTATTACTAGAATTAAATGGAAAGTCTACTTTAATAATTATCATAATATTCCTAATATTAATGATGTAGATAATTCAAATTATATTAATTCTAAATTTAAATCTAGAAAAGAACCCCAGTATAATAGGGATTTACAGACTTTAGAGGATAGTATTTGGAAGGTGGTGAAAAATATTAAATTTCAAAAATACCCAAATAGACATAATGATTATTTAAGAAATCTAGCTATTAAAATTAAACAATTTAGAAATATGGATGGAATTATAGTACAATCAGATAAAACTAGGAACCTATATAAACTAGAGGTAAAATTATATGATTACCTATTAGAGAAAGAAATTAATAAAAAATATAAAATAGTTCCAGATAATACTTTATATTCTATAAATAAGGCCTCTAAATTAATAATGTTGAAATATGAACTTGATAATAAGACTGAACCTTGTGTACCTATGCACCCTAGAATTACATTAAAAGACCATAAGGATAATTTTTATTCTGACCCTAAAGTTAGGCTTATTTGTCCTTGTAAGTCAGATCTAGGTAAATTAAGTAAGATAATTTTAGATAAATATACCAATAGATTAAATGATATTAATTACCTTAAATTATAGAATAGTACTATTGATACTTTAAAATGGTTTAATAATATTAAAGATAAAAATAGATATAAATTTATTCAAATAGATATTGATCATTATTATTCTTCTATTAATGAGATTGTACTTAATAAGGCCCTAATTTATGCAATGAAGAAGGTAGGTATGACTTATGATGAAGTAAATGTAGTTAAAATGGCTAGGAAATCGTTGATTAGATAAGATAATAAGATGTGGGCTAGGAAAGATACCAAGGACTATTCCAATATACCAATGGGGGCGCCAGATTCAGCACAGGTAACTGATTTAGTAGGTATATATTTATTATCAGAACTTGAACTTGAAAACTTAAAATTGGCGGGTGGTTTATATAGGGATGACCTTTTATTACTAACTAAGAATTGCATCAATAGAAAACTAGAATTATATAAGAAGAGAATATATAGTTTTTTAAAAAGAAATGGATTAAAGATTACTATTTATAATGAGTACTATAATATAAATTATTTAGATGCTAATTTTAACTTATCTACAGGTAATACCCAACCTTACCATAAGATTAATGAAAATATTAAATACATTCATGTGAAAAGTAATCACCCACCCTCAATTAAGGCCATGTTCAGCTTCTGTGTATTCTACGTCATAGCTGTTCAATGTCTGTTAACTGTTGCGTGCATTATGCAAGAGCTAATGAGGTCACGTCCTCACACTCTGCTGTTGTGATAACAAAGAGGAAGGGCTAAGTGCCAGAACCTTACAGTTATATGTTGTGCCACGTGGTGGTGAGTTATTTAGGCAGCTACCATCAGGGGAGGTAACTGCGCCTACACTAGTGTTGTCCGGAAAGTTTGTGCCAATGTTTAAAGGAAAGAAAAAGGTCAATAAATACTTACCATTACATTTTTAGTCAATCAAATATGAACAAGGCATCTCCATCTTTCCTTTAACTTGAAAATACCCTCTTCCCAGATTTGAGGTGGTTTCATGGCAAAGAATTCATCAAGGTATCTTTTTACGTCATCCAAGGAATTGAAATTTTTACCATTAAGACTATTCTGCAGAAACCTGAATAACTGGAAATCCGAAGGAGCAATATCTGATAAATATGGAGGGTGGGGTAACACATCCCAGCCAAGCTGCAGCAATTTTTGTCTGGTTCCCAAAGAAACATGCGGTCTTGCATTATCATGTTGGAAAACAACACCCTTCCTGTTGGCCAATTCTGGACATTTCTCTTGAATTGCTGCTTTTAACTTGTCCAGTTGTGTGCAGTATTTCTCAGAATTAATTGTCTGGTTACTTGGGAGAAGCTCAAAGTACAGAATTCCTTTCCAATCCCACCAGACAAAAAGCAAGACTTTTTAGGGTGAAGACCCACTTTTGGGGGTGGCTAAGGGTGGCTCATGTCGCTTACTCCAGGATCGCTTTCTCTGAACATTTCGGTAGATAATCCATTTCTCATCACCTGTCACAATTTGCTTTAAAAAAGGCGTGTTTTCATTCCGTTTATAAAGCGAATCACAGATGGAAATGCGATCCGAAAGGTTCTTCTCATTCAACTCATGTGGTACCCAAACATCGTAGTGATTTGAGTACCCAAGCTTTACCAGGTGCTCATGAATGACGGATTTTGATAGGTTGAGGCTTTCTGCCAATTGTGCAATGTGGGTTATTCTCAATTAATGACTTGATTTGGCCATCATCTGTAGTGGATGGTCTGTCTGATCACTCTTTATCAATAAGGCTACAATCTCCAGCTCGGAACCTTGCGAACCACTTCCATACAGTTCTTTCGGATAAAGAAACATCACTATAAACTGCGCATATTTCTATGGTTGCTTGTGAGGCATTTTTCCCTTTACGGAAAAACAAAAGCATCAAGTGCCAAAAATGAACTTTCTTATCTTCCATTTTAAAGGGTTACAGAATTAATACAGATTATAGGAACATAAACCTTCTTCCACGAAAAGATAGCTTAAACTGTGCTCTAAATGGAGGCATAGTAAAATCCTATTTTATGGACTCAACCATGTTCTAAAATAAGTCGAAAGGTAAGCTACTATGAATCGGCACAAACTTTCCGGACAACCCAATATGTTGCACTGACTCAAAATGTGATCAATACTCTCATCTCCTCTCCTGCAGATTCTACACTTGTTGTCTGATTGAGTTTTGTCAATCTTTGCCTTTATCAGATTTGTTCTAAGGGCTTGTTCCTGAACAGCTATAACTAGCATTTCTGTATTTCCTATCAAGTTCCTGTTTGTCAACCAAAACCAATGATCTTTACTTCCAAAATTCTCAGTTTGTTGCATGAATTGGCCATGTAATTCCATTTCTTTCCATTTGTTTATTCTGTTGTTCTTATTTTACTCTTTGAATTCTCCCACTGTTTCAGTCATTTTTTTGTATATCTCTGGCTGCCAAAAGTATTCTTTCATTACTCTGCATAACATAATTTCTCAGTGTCTTCTGCATAATTACTAACAGTGTCTTCTGAATTTTGTTGTCCTCCACCACTTCCCTTTCTTGGTAGAGTCCATTAATATTACTTTTAGGATGGAGTGCATTGTGCATTGTGAACAGCTTTCTAATTTTTCTATCCAAATTCTACAGCTTGATCTATGTCCATTTCAGAAAGGGAGTAGAGTATCTCAGTACTGGCATAGCCTATGTATTTATGGCTCTAATGATGTTCTTCCTTTAAAATTTTTTGAGACCATTCTTAATTCTCCTCTTGTACTACTAAGTGACTTTTTCCCTCATTTCTCTTTCCATTATCCTATTGGCTTGTAGCACTCTTCAGGTTTTGTATCCCTCATCACTCCACCACACTCTAAGGATGTTGGCTTGAAGTAGTTTTATGCCATCAGAATTTACCTTCTTCCCTCTCTTTAAAAATAGTACTGCACACTTATCTACCCTAAATTGCATACTAATATCTTTACTGAATACTCTTACTGTTAAGATCAGAGAATCTAGGTCTGTCTTATATTTTGTATATAGCTTGAGATCATTTATATAAAGTAGGTGATTTATTCCCATCTTGGTTTTCGTAAACTCATAGGCAGGCCTGGATTTTCTCAGTATACTTGTCTCAAAGACATTAGTACAATGACAAAAAGTAACAGAGAGTGCAAGTCTCCCTGGAAAATGCTTCTGTGTATTTTCCTGTTACATTTGCACATGTCAGTTCTGCTTCCCACACTCTTACTGCTTTCTCCAAAAAGTTGTTTATCTTCTCATTGAATTATTATTACGATTATTATTATTATTATTATTATTATTATTATTATTGAGTAAGAGAGAAGTGCATACCATCAAAGTGACACTGGGGTAAAATATGCAAAGCCCAGTATACCCATCATGACTTCCTGTCTGATAAAGGTATAACCATATGTGCACAACATAATGATCTCATATCAAGATAAACAGTGAATGACCTTGCAGGTGGGGGCCTGGTTAGAATTTTCTTCAAGTCGAGTAGCCCATCCCACTCAAAAAGGTCCCTGAATAAGGGTTGTTTAAGGATGTTGAACGAAACACCCATGTTTCCAAAGGTGAATTATCCAAACCCCAACATGGCTTTGATGCTCCCCACTACTTCTGATCATGATCAGAGATGCACATATCGTTAGTCACTAAGGGACATGCTCAACTGGTTAAGGTCAAACAACTGACAAGCTAATCTGTGGTACTGAGCAGAATATTTGCTGTAGCCCATCTATTATATCAAGACAAAACAATGTACATGATACCACTTCCAATCAGTTAAGATGAAAAGCCATGAGAATCACTGTCTGGTACTGCATCAGGGCATTTATTATTATTATCATTATTAAGCAGTGAGCTGGCAGAATCGTTAGCATACTGGGCGAAATGCTTAACGGTATTTCGTCTGCCACTATGTTCTGATATCAAATTCCGCTGAGGTCAACTTTACCTTGCATCCTTTCAGGGTCAATAAATCAAATACCAGTTGAGTACTGAGGTTGATGTGACCAAATGTCCCCCTCTCCACAAAATCCAAGCCTTGTGCCTATAGTAGAAAGGATCATTATTATTATTATTATTATTATTATTATTATTATTATTATTATTATCATTATTATTATTATTATTTTTATTATCATTATTATTGTTATTATCTTGATCATTATTTTTTCCATCATTATTATTACTGTTGTTGTCGTAGTTGGTGTTATTTCAAAGAGAGTCTGGAATGTCAATGCAGTGATGTATGTAGGTGTACTGCTGACTACAACATAGCTGAATGGGCTTCGTATTAACTAGGCTTTTATTTATCTATTTATTTATTTATTATTATTATTATTATTATTATTATTATTATTATTATTATTATTATTATTATTTGTTTGCCATAAGCAAAGCTAGTACTGCAACAACTGAAGTTGCAGGTAAAAATAGAAGGCCTGGATTAGGTTGTTGGTTAGCATATCTACGCACTGCAGATAAGCATTTGTAGGTAGATTTCATTTCTTAATCAATCTATTTATATTTATTTATTCATTATCATCACCATCAACTTTGTCGTTCTTCTTCTTCTTCTTCTTCTTCTTCTTCTTCTTCTTCTTCTTCTTCTTCTTCTTCTTCTTCTTCTTCTTCTTCTTCTTCTTCGTCTTCTCCTCCACCTTATTACTATTGTCATCACCAGCACCACCATCATCACCATCCTCACTACCCTAACACCACCCTTACCACCACCACTGTCACCACTACTATGGTTTCTGCCAATGGTACACTATCCTAAATTCACAGAACAGGGGTGTAGTCAGTTTAATTGACTCCAATACTTTGTTTGGTACGTATATTAATGATCCTGAAAGGACGAAAACCAAAGTTGACCTTCAGCAAGATTTGGCCTTGGAATACAAAAGGATTTCATTCTCCATTTTGTTTGGTGCCAATTAAAATATTAATGATGAGGACGATGAAGAGGAGGACAATGATGATGATGATAACTACAACAACAATGATGATAAACCAGTTGTCTGGTGCAAACACAAAGACACTGGGGTGCAAACACAAAGACACACACATGCTTACACACACACATGTACGCACGCACACACACACACACACACACACACACACACACACACACACACACACACAATGGGCTTCTTTCAGTTTCTGTCCACCAAATCC